>NC_072882.1:766024-831024 GCF_028858705.1 Grus americana
CGGGGGCCGCGGCGGGGCTGGTGGCCAGGCTGGTGGCCGGGCTGGTGGCCGGGCTGGTGGCCGTGGGGCTGGTGGCCGTGGGGCTGTACCGCCTGACCCTGGAGATCCACGACCGGCGGGAATACCGGCACTTCCAACGGGAACGCCAGCGCGCCCGCTGGAACGAGGTGACCCCCCCCTCTCCATGTACCCCATCCCCAAATGGGGGTCACCCCCCCCCCCCCACGCGGTCAGGGCCGTGACCCCCCCGTGTCCCCACAGAACAACCCCCTCTTCAAGAGTGCCACCACCACCACCGTCAACCCCCACTACTGCCCGGACTGAGGGGACCACGGGGACACCCCAAAGCCACCGTGCGTGGCCCCCACCCCGCTGGGACCCCCCCCCTCATCCTTGCACACCCCCCCCCCCCCGCCGTGTGCGTGTTCCCCCGCGCCTTGCTGTGCCCCCCCCCCCCCCCCAAATAAAAGCAGCCACCGTGTCCCCAACCTGTGACACCGGCACCTCCCCGCGCCGGTGGGTCCCTGGGGGGGAGGAAAGTGGGTGCTGGAGGGGGGGGGGGTTTGCTGTTAATCCCCCCCCCAAAATAAGAAGCGGACTCGGGGTTAGAAAAAGAAAAAAACCCGACGAGTTTTTATTTAAATAAACCCTAAAGGCCGGGGGGGGGGACGGGGACCGACGCTGCGGGGGGGGGGGGGTGACCTGGGGACGGCTTAGAAAAAACTACGGTTTAAAAGTGACGCAGGGTCAGCCCCGGGGCCGCACCCTGACCCCCCCCACCCCCCCCCCGGGCCGCACCCTGACCCCCCCACCCCCCCTCCCCTTCCCCCATAGCAAAAGAAGTGTACGAAACCCCAAAAAACAACCAAAAAACACCCCAAAAAACAAAGCCGGGGGAGGGCTGGGGGTGCAGGGGGGACCCCTGTGCCCCCTCCTTGGGTATGGGGGGGCCCGGGGGGGCTGGGTGCAGCCGGTGAAACCCCGGTGCTGCCGGTTTCGCTCCCAGTTTCAGTCAGCACCCGCCCGGCTTTCCCACGCTGGGGCAGGGTGTGACCCCCCCGCAGCCCCCAAAACCCTTCCTGGCCCCCCCACCCCCCCCCGATCCCGGAGAGGCTCAAAAGGCCAACGGGGACGGAGTTTGGCTGGGGGGGGGGCCCAGCTCCTGCCTGCCGCTGCCTGCCGCTGCCTGCCGCCCCGTGCCGGGAGCTGCCCGAGCCAAAACTCTTCTCGCGGCATCGCCGGGAGGGGGGTGTCCCAAAACGGGGGGGGTGTCTCTTGTCCATTGGGGGGTCCCGAGGCGGCATCAATGGGAACGGCACAAAATTCTGCCCCCCCCTCCCCGGCTGCATTCGGTGCCCGCGCCGGCTCCCGGCAGCGCCGGGGAGAAGAACAGGGCGCCGGAATCGGGGTGGGGGGGGTCACGGCAGCCAAATTTGGCCCCTTCGCCCCCCCCTTCCCCGGCGTGGGAAGCAGTCTGTGCTTCGGGGGGGGAGGGCGCAGAAGGAACTGGGGGGGCTGCCAGGCACCAGCGGCGTCCCCGCGACTGTCCCCAAAAAACCCGGCTCTTCTCCGGCATCCCCAAAACGCGACTTGGGGGGGGGGAGCAGGGGTGAGACCCCCCCCCTCCGCAGGGAGGAGGGCTGGGAGCCTGGGGGGGGGGGGTCACTCCCTGGCCGCTCCCCGCCTGCCGTACCCCCCCCCCCCCCCCGCGGCTCAGGGGCTGTTTGGGTCGAGGGTCCTTCCCTCGGCATCGGGGTTTTCCGGCAAACGGCCCCAAACGGCGCCCGGCCCCCCACCCGCCCCCACCGCAGCCGGGGCGGAGGCGAGCGAAGGCAACGGCCCCAAAACGCGCGGAAAGAAGAAAACCAAAAATAAAACCATGAAGAAACTCGAAAGGGAAGCGCCGCCGGGACGAGGGCCCCCCCCCCCCCCTTCCCCAACCGAAGCCACCGTGGCCTCGCCAGTGCTTGTTTTTCATCTCAAAAAAGAAAAAAAAAATCAAAAAAAAAAAAACCCAAAAAAGGGGTTAGAAACGGTTCCTCCCTGCAGACCCTCCTACCTGAGAGCCGAGCGCCTGCGCGAGCCCGTCCGGCGGCCGAAAGGAAGCGGTCGGGGCTGGAGAAGTCCCGGTTTTGCTCTGCTTTAGGCCGGCTTGGGGCTCCAAGCCTTTCCTGAGAGGGGTGGGGGGGGACGACAGGATTTGGGAATAAAACGGAGGGAAGGGGGGGAGCGGGGGGAAAATAAGAGGCAGGTTTATAGGCAGCTGCCCGCGGTTTCTGCCGGTCGGGGGGAGGTTTTTCCCGATCATCTTCCGAGTTATGTACGGTGCCGTCGGCTCAAAGTCCGGGCGAGCGGCCGGCTCTTCCCCGTCCCCGCGGCGGGGAGCTGGAACGGGGAGGCGAAAAAACCCAGGAGAAACGAAGAAGAAGAAGAGGATGGGAGGGGAGGAAGGTTAAAACAACCATCCCCGGAGCTGCCGTCGGCGTTCCCGGCCGGTACCGGGGTTTAACTCGGCTCCTAGAGCAACAGCTGCGAGTCGGGGGTCTTGGTTTGGCAACCTTGGCACATTCGTTTGTGTCTCAGGAGCCGGTCTGTCCTGGAGAAGCTCTGCGGAATAAAAAAGGGGGGGGGTTACCGTCCCTCAGCAGGGGGGTTCCCCCCGCTCCGGAGGTTTATCCGGCTCCGTAGGGAGCGGATCCCGGCTCTCCCGGAGCGGTACCTGCATGCAGCGCTCGCACTGGTAGGGTTTCTCCCCGCTGTGAACGCGCTTGTGACGCTCCAGGTGGTATTTCTGGATGAAGCGCATGTCGCACACGTCGCACTCGAAAGGTTTCTCGCCTGGAAGAGGGCGTGGGGGGGGGGACACACACACGACACGCGCGAAGGAACGAGGCTGGTTAATTAACGAAGGGGGCGTTAATGAGGAGGGGAGGCCGGGGGGCGCCTGCCGTTACCGGTGTGGATGAGGATGTGTCGCTTGAGGTGGTAGCTGCTGCGGAAGGCGCCGAAGCACTGCTCGCAGATGAAATTTTTGGGGATCCCCAGCTGGAAGGAGCCGTTCTGCTTGATCACCACCACCTACAAAGCAGAGACCCCCCCCCTCATCAGCGCGGGGAGGCTGGGGGGGCAAAAATCTACCCCCCAGAACCTCCCCCCGGCCGTCCTGCGCCTGCCGGAGTTCGGGAAATCTTCCTCCTCCTCCTCCTCCACGGCGGCAAACCTGGCTGCCGAGGCGGGATCCTCTCCGGGAGGAGCGGCTGGGTCCCTCGGCGCCGGCCACCCGCTTGCGGCGCTGGCACGGGGAGGGAGGGCTGGGTCAGTCGCGCCCGTTCCTGCCCCGGGACCCCCCCCACCACCACCACCATTCCCCCCGCCCCCCGAAATCGGGGTCCCAGGACCTGCCTTTTTTATGGATTTCTTCGGCTGCGACGCCTCGGCTGCTTCCTCTTCTTTGCGGCTGCGGGATTTGTCGGCGTCCTGACGGAGAGCCTCGAGAAAATCAGATTGAGGGAGGGGGAAGTGATGTTAAAGGAGGGGGAAGAGGAATTGGAGGAGGAGAAAATGGAATTAGAGGGGGGGGAAAGCAAATTAAAGGGGGGAAAAAACGAATTAGATGGGGGGAAAAAACGAATTAGATGGGGGGAAAAAACGAATTAGATGGGGGGAAAAAACGAATTAGATGGGGGGAAAAAACAAATTAGATGGGGGAAAAACGAATTAGATGGGGGGAAAAACGAATTAGATGGGGGGAAAAACGAATTAGATGGGGGGAAAAACGAATTAGATGGGGGGAAAAACGAATTAGATGGGGGGAAAAACAAATTAGATGGGGGGAAAAACAAATTAGATGGGGGGAAAAACAAATTAGATGGGGGGAAAAACAAATTAGATGGGGGGAAAAACAAATTAGATGGGGGGAAAAACAAATTAGATGGGGGGAAAAACAAATTAGATGGGGGGAAAAACAAATTAGATGGGGGGAAAAACAAATTAGATGGGGGGAAAAACAAATTAGATGGGGGGAAAAACAAATTAGATGGGGGGAAAAACAAATTAGATGGGGGGAAAAACAAATTAGATGGGGGGAAAAACAAATTAGATGGGGGGAAAAACAAATTAGATGGGGGGAAAAACAAATTAGATGGGGGGAAAAACAAATTAGATGGGGGGAAAAACAAATTAGATGGGGGGAAAAATCAAATTAGGAGAGGAAAAAACAAACTAAAGGGGGAAAGGATCAAACTGAAGCAGGAAAAATCAAATTAATGGAGAAAAAACCCCAAATTAAAGGAGGAAAAAGGCAAATTAAGGGAGGAAAAACCCGAATTAAAGGAGGAAAAACCCGAATTAAAGGAGGAAAAACCCGAATTAAAGGAGGAAAAAGGCAAATTAAGGGAGGAAAACCCCGAATTAAAGGAGGAAAGAACCCAACTCAAGGGGGAAAGAACCGCCGGAAGGGAGGAGGGAATCCCAGCAGAGCCCCCCCCCGTCCCCGACCCCGACCCCTCTCCCTGCGGCCGTACCAGCACGTCGGGGCTGCTCCCCCTCTCCCTGCTCTCGCCTTGTTTCGAGCTTTGTTTCGGCATCATCTTCTTGCTGGCCACGGTCGGCACGAGGCAGACGCCGGAGAGGCCCTCGCAGGCCAGGAGACTCGCCTGCCGGGAGAGGGGGGGGAGAGGCGGCCGAGCTGCAGGCTAACGCCCGGCTAAGGAACCCCCCCGCCCTGCGCCGCCCCCCCCCCCCCTCGCCGGACCCTTTAAACGAACCAAAAACCAAACACCAAACCCTTGCCGGGGGAACGGAGACCGGACGCCTTCGACCGAGCGATAAAACGGGGCGGGAGGGGAAGGGGAGGGGGGGGAGGCACGAGACCCCCCCCCGCCCCCCCATAAATCCCCTTTTTCGTGAAACCCACCGAGGACCTAATGGCTAACGGGAGAGTTCGGACGGTCCCTGGAACGGCGGCCGGGAAAACTCCGCCGGCTCCGGAAAGGACCCGGGACGGGGAGGGTGATGGGGTGACGGAAGGGGGCGAGGAGGGGGGGCCCCCGCGCCGGCACCCGCCGCCCCGGCGGGGAGGGAGCTGCCGGGCCGAGCGCTCTCCCCCCCCTCCCCGCTTCTCGGCTTCGGATCTTGGGGTACGGGTGGGAAAATTGGGGCTCATTACCTGAGCCATCTTGTGTCTGTCTGTCTGTCCTCGACAAACGGATTGTAACAATTCTTTAGCCTTAATTCTCGCCCAGGAAAAGAATTTTTTTAACGGTTAGAAAGGTGGGTTCAGTTAATCATTTTTTTTTTTTTTTTTGCCGGGCTCGTCCAGTACCCTCCACTTTGCCGACATCTTTGCCCCGGTGCCGCGGGTGCGGTGAGGCGCTTCCTCCTCAACCCCTGGGGGGGCTGGCAGGGTTAGGCAGGGTTAGGCAGGACGGGCAGCTGCCCGTAACGCTTCTTAGAGAGGGGACATCTTCCTTCCCACCCCCGGGGTGGGAGCCGGCTCCCCGCCGCCGCCACCGCTGCTGCTGCTGCGGGTCTTCGCCTGCGGGGAGGGAGGGGACGGTTATTGGGGGGGGGGGGCACACACACCCCCGTGGTGAGAGGGGGGACACCTGCCTTAAGGTGTGGGGGGGGGTCTTTGTCCTCGCTGCGCCCCAGCCGGACGCCCCACGGGGACAATTTGGGCGCGGGGTGGCTCGGTTTGGGGGGGTGATGACACTTGGGGGGGGGACAGTGGCAAAGGGGGTGACAATGACCTGGGGGGGGGGAAGGTGGGGGCTTGGGGGGTGGGTGTGGGGCGGTGTCCCGGGGGAGGTGGGGGTGACACAGGGGGGTGGGTGATTCTGGGGGTGCAGGGGGGGATTGTCCCAGGGCAGGGTGACATGTTGGGGGAGGGTGGTGATCCTGGGGGTGATCCGGGGGGGTCACCCTGTGTGTAAGGGGCGTCCCAGGGCGGGGCGACACGGGGGGGTGGGTGACCCTGGGGGGTGACAAGGGGGGGTAGGCACGGGGGTGTCCCGGGGGAGGTGACGCGGGGGGGGTGACACGGAGGGGGGGGGGGGTGGGGTGATGACCCGGAGAGGGGGAGAATCCTGTGCGTGTGTGAGGGGGGGCCCGGGGCGGGGTGACACCGGGGGGGCCCGGGGAAGGGGAGGACACCGGGGGGGGTCACCCCGGGGCAAAGGAGTGACCCCCCCCCGGCGGAGGGGCCGCCCCTCCCGGTGGGAGCGCACCGCGCCTGCGCGCCGGGCCCGCCCCGCCATCGCCCCCCCCCGGTCCCTCCCCGGTTCCCCCCCCCCCTCCCCGGTTCCCCCCCCCACTTTTCCCGGTGCCGCCCGGTGGGGGCGGGGCTGAAGCGGCGGCGCGCGCGGCAGGGCCCGGTGAGGCGCGCGCGGGAGGCCCCCGCTGTGTTGGGCTGGGCTGGGCTAGGCCGTGCTGGGCCGTACCGGTCCGGGCCCCCCCCTTGACGCTCCGTGCCGGCGGGAAGGGGCGGGTCCGTACCTGCCGCGGCCCCTCCGCGCTCCGCTCCGCGCCGCCCGCCGCACCGACAAGTTTACAAACAGCCGCGGCCCCAGCGCCCCCCCCCCTTCCTCGGCCGCCGCCGCCGACCCGGAACCGGAAACACCCGCCCCTCCGTTTAGAGCTTCCGGCGGGGAACGGCAGGAAGTGGGTTGTACCGCGCATGCGTAGAGCTACTCGGCGACACCGACTGCTGCGGCGCCATCTTGGAATCGGGCTGTTGCCGGGGAAACGGGGGGCGGGGGGGCGGCGGCGCGGCCTGGTCCGGCGGCGGGGCTGAGCCTGGGCCTGGGCCTGGGCCTGAGCCTGGGCCTGAGACCGGGCCTGGGCCCCGCTGCCCGCCCTGGTTACCCCGAGGGAGCTGCCTGTACGTCATTGCCCCGGGGAGCGGGTGCCCCGCCGTTCTTGCCCCCCTCCCCGGGGTTGGCCCTGTCCCCCCTCGTTGCCCCTGGGGGGAGTTTCCCCCCCCCCCCCCCAACACCCCACTACGACCCCCTGCGTGGGCCCATCCCACCGTGACCGCCTCGGGGGGTTGGTGCCCTCCTTCCTCTGTCCCCCCACCTTATTGCCCCCCCCCCCGGGGCAGCTCCTGCCCGTCCCCACGGCATCAGGCCATGCCCGGACACACACACACACACACACACACACACACGAGTCTCCCCGTCCCCGCTCACGGTTGGGGACAGGCCTGTCCCTGGCTGGGGGCTCCCGGTGTCCCTGTCCCGTGTCCCCTGCCGGCTGGGCGGCCCTGGCATTGGGGAGGGGGGATGGCAGCGCTGGGTGTCCCCCCACTGCTGCCCCACAATGGGGTACAGCCCTGTCCCTGTCCCCCTGCTTCCGCCCCGGCACCCTGGTGCTTTTGGTGAGGACCCCACACTCGAGGCGGGGGGGACAGCACAGGACGACCCCCACCCTGGGCTGCACCCCCTCCCCCGGGCTGTACGGGCTGCGAGGGGGGGACATGGGGGATGGCTGCTCTCTGCTGACTGTGCTCCTCTTCCCGCAGCTCCCCGGAGACACCGTCCCCGCTTTGCCACCCCTGCCTGCGTGCGGGCAGCTGCCTGGCTCCAAGACACCCCCCCTCAGGGCGGGGGCACGACTTTGGGGACACCCCCCCCTGCCCCAGGTGCTCCTTTAAGAGCCGCTTTTCTCAGCTGTGTACTTTGTCCCTTGTCCCTTTGCGACGACGTGGCCGAGAGGAAAATCCCAGCCTGGACGAGGTGAGAGCCGGGAGCACCTCATCCCACCACGCTTCCCGGCCGGCACGTCCCGCCGACCCTCGGACAGGGAGGGAAGGTGGCGGGGGGTGACGAGGGTCCTGTGGCTGCCCCGCCATGGATGAGCGGGCCGGGATCGGAATGACGGCGGAGAGCAACCGGCTGGAGCATCCCGGCTTGGATAAAGCAGCCGGGGAGGAATTCCTGCGGGAAGCCTTCCAGGTCCTGTTGGATGAAGCCGTGCGGAGAGGGACAGATGTGACCGAAAAGGTAGGTGAGACCCGGAGCCCCCTCAGCGAGGTGACGGGGTCCCTGCCTGGTGGGGGTCAGCTCCTGTCCCCATCGCGTGTGTCCCCCCCTTCCCCGCAGGTCTGTGACTGGAAGGAGCCCCAGGAGCTGCGGGAGCTGCTGGACCTGGAGCTGCGGAGCGGCGGGGAGCCGCCGGAGAGGCTGCTGGAGCGCTGCCGGGACGTCATCCGCTACAGCGTCAAAACCTGTGAGCACCGCTGCCCGCGCCCCAGCTGCTCCCAGTTCGATCCCAGCTGCTCCCAGTTCGTCCCCAGATACTCCCAGTTTGGCCCCAGCTGCTCCCAGTTCAAGGCTGCCTCCCCACCCCAGCCAGTCGCTGTCCCAGGGTCACGAGTCCGGGCACGTCCCCCACTCGTGTCCCTGTCACATGCCCAGGTCCAGGCACAGCCCTCTTCATGTCCCTGTCCCACACACCGGTCTGGAGGTGGCCCCACTCCCACGGGTGACGGTTGCCCCCTCGTGGCAGCGTCCCCAGGGCCTGAGTCCGCATGGTGACGGGGGTCCCGTGAGGAGGGGGCCGGGGGGGGGTGGCTCCTGTCCCCCTGCCCCTGACGCTGTCCCCGTCTCGCCCCCCACCAGGTCACCCTCGCTTCTTCAACCAGCTCTTCTCCGGCCTGGACCACCACGCACTGGCGGGACGCATGATCACCGAGGCCCTCAACACCAGCCAGTACGTGCCCGAAAATAGGCGGGGGTGGCTCTAAGCGGGGATGTTTTGGGATGCCGAGGTTTCGGAGAGCCTGGAGGAGAGGTGGGGGTGAGGTGTCCCCCCCCCACGGGTGCCGTGTCCCCCCCGTAGATACACCTATGAGATCGCCCCGGTCTTCGTGCTGATGGAGGAGGTGGTGCTGGCCAAGCTGCGGGAGCTGGTGGGCTGGAGCAGCGGTGACGGCATCTTCTCCCCGGGTACCCGAATCGCTCCCGGCCCCGCCGGTGGCTTGTCCTCGTCCCTGTCCCCGCCTGTGACCCCGGTGGTGGCTCGTCACCCTCCCCGGCTGTGACGCGGGCGTCCCTGTCCCCTGGCAGGAGGCTCCATCTCCAACATGTATGCCATGAACGTGGCCCGGTTCCACCGTTTCCCGGAGAGCCGGCGGAAGGGCAGCTGGGCTCTGCCGCGCCTGGCCCTCTTCACCTCCCGGGAGGTGCGGAGCGGGGTCTGCCAGCCCCGGGGCGGGAAAACGGGAAGGGATCGGCCCCCCCTCCTCCCCAGATCTGACCCCCGTCTTCTCCCCGCTCAGAGCCACTACTCCATCCAGAAAGGAGCCGCGTTCCTGGGCATCGGCACCGACAACGTCCACCTGGTCGGCACCGACGAGAGGCGAGTGTGCCGGGGTCGATCCCAGCCGGGCTGCGCCCGCTCCGCTTCCCCGCCCCGTCCCCGCTGCCATTTTATTTTGTTCCCCATCCCTCAGGGGGAAGATGATCCCTGAGGAGCTGGAGAAGGAGATCCAGAGGGCGAAAGCTGAGGTGAGGCGGGCTGGGGGGCAGAGGGGAGCGGCCGTGGGGTGCTGAGTCGGGGTGCTGAGGCAGAGCTGTCCACAAAGGGCTCCCCTGCCCCGTCCCAATGTCCCCTGTCCCCCCCCCCCCGCCCAGGGCGCCGAGCCTTTCTTCGTCTGCGCCACCTGCGGCACCACCGTCCTGGGCGCCTTCGACCCGCTGGGCAGCATCGCCGACGTCTGCCAGCGCCACGGCCTCTGGTTCCACGTGGACGTGAGTAACGGGGGGGAGATCTGGGGTGGGGGGGGACACGCGCGCACGTCCCCACGGGACCCCCTGGCTGGCCCCCACCATCCTGGGGTGCCCACAGGGACGGCGCCGGCTTTGAGCCCCCTCTCTCTGCCCCACAGGCGGCCTGGGGCGGCAGCGCCCTGCTCTCCAGCAAACACCGGCACCTCCTGGCCGGCATCGAGAGGCGAGTAACCCTCCCCACCTCCGGGCTCCCCACAAAATGGGCTCAAAACTCCCCGTTTAAGGACTCGGGGACCCCTCTTAAACTCCCCTCCCTCGCAGGGCCGACTCGGTGGCCTGGAACCCCCACAAGATGCTGACGGTGGGACTGCAGTGTTCGGCCTTCCTGCTCCGCGACGCCTCCGTAGGTCCCGCGGCCCCCTCCCCTCCGCGGTTCCCCCATGCCGGTTTGGGGGGGGGGGGTGACCGCCGTCTCCCCCAGGGTCTCCTCCAACGCTGCCACGGCGCCGGCGCCACGTACCTCTTCCAAACCGATAAATTTTATGACGTCACCTACGACACGGGGGACAAGACCCCGCAGTGCGGCCGACGGGTGGATTGCCTCAAGCTCTGGCTCCTCTGGAAAGCTGCCGGGACCGAGGGGCTGGCGCGCCGCGTCGAGCGGGCCTTCGCCTTCACCCGGTGAGCGCCGGGACGGGGAGGGGGGGGGGACACGACGCCCCAATTCTGGGGCTTCACGCTCTCCTTCCTCCCCAGGTACCTGGCCGAGGAGGTGAAGAGGAGGGACGGCTTCCAGCTGGTGCTAGAGGTACGGCTCTGCCGAACCACGGCCGGGGGGGTTTATGTGTGTGCGGGCGTCCCCCTTAACAACACCCTACGGCATCGCTGAGCCCCGGGGCGCGGAACCACCAGCCCCGAGGTTCAAATCCCTGGGGTCATCCCGAAATGGGGGTGGGGGGCAAACCAGTGCCCCCTCCCCGGAGTCAGGGGCTTGGCGGGGGGCTGAGATCCCTTTCCTCCTCCTCCTCTTCCTCCTTCCGCAGCCGGAATTCATCAACCTCTGCTTCTGGTTCGTGCCCCCCAGCCTGCGGGGCAGGGAGGGCTCCCCCGATTACTGGCCGAGGTTGGGGAAGGTGAGTGCAGGATCCAGCCCTTCCCCCTTAAAAAAACACCCCCCCAAAACCCCCAAATTGCGCCCCCCCCAACCGCAGTCCCGCGGTGATGGCATCTCCCCCCGCGGTGCAGGTGGCTCCCGCCATCAAGGAGAGGATGATGAAGAAGGGGTCCATGATGGTGGGCTACCAGCCCCACGGCGCCAAGGTCAACTTCTTCCGACAGATCGTCACCAACCCCGCCGTCACCAAGGACGACCTGGATTTCTTCCTGGATGAGATCGAGAGGCTGGGACGGGATCTGTGAGGACCCGTGGGGACCCCGTGACCCCCCCTCCCCTCCGCCCGGAGACCCTCCCGGCCCCGAGGAAGAGGAGCGGAGCCCACCTTTCCTCCCGGCTCCCGCGTCCCACCTTAAATTCAGAATAAAGGCAGGCAGGGCTCAGCGCCCCGACCCCAAGAACACCCCGTGGGTGGAATAAAAAAACCTTTTACTCTTCCCTTTTCCTCCCAAAATGAGCGGCAGGGGGGCGGGTGGGAGCAGGTGGCCCCCCCCCACCCCTCAGTCCCCCTGGAAGCTCTGGAGGAGGTCGAGCACTTCGGGGTCCAGGCTGGCGGGGGCCAGGCAGGCACGGAGGCGCGGGGCCGTGGCCTCCTGCTTCTCCCTGCGCCGCCACTCCCGCAGCATCTCGAAGCTCTGCATGACGACGTTACGGGGGTTATCCTCCCGAATTTGGTCCAGGCGGCTCCTCTCTATCCCCAGGCATCCTATCCCCACCTCCTGCCACTCTTTTCCCAGTTTTTGGGCTATCTGGATCAGATCCTTCTCCGTCAGCCTCCGCGGACGCGCCGACGGAGGGGAAGACGCGGATGACAGCGAGACGGGCGGACATCCCGCGTCCTCCCCGCGTCCCGACGGAGCGCGAGACCCGACGGCGTCTCCCTTCTCCACGGGGGTCTCATCCTCCGCTCCGGGGAGCCCGTAGAGCCGGACGAGATCGTGGCGAGAGATGCTCCGGAGGAGGTCGGCGGTGACGCGCAGGGCCCGCCCGGGGAAGCGCTGGAGCAGGAGGCTGCAGAGGTCGGGACGCGTGGCGGGACGCAGCTGCGCCAGCGGCAACCGGTCCTCCAGCAGGTACTTGAGGGCCTGGAACTGCTCCTCGGGCAGCGCCTGCTGCAGCGCCAGCAGCGTCTCCCGCTCGCCCCGCGCCATGGCCCTGGGAGAGGGGGGGGACGGGTCAGACCTGCGGCCACGGGACGGGACAACCCCAGGACCCCGGGTGTCCGTCCCACCCACCCCAGCCTGCCAGGGGATCTGGGGGTCACCCCGGTGTGGGTCCCCACCCCCAGCTGTGGCACCCGGGCACCCTCATGTCCCCCCCCCCCCAGCCCACCACGGGGAATGATGCCCCCCAGCTCACTGTGGCGCTGGATCCCCCCCGCTCCCCCCAGTGCCCCCCGTCACGCTGGATCCCCCCAGTGCCCCCCAACACGCCGGATCCCCCCGGTGTCCCCCATCACACCGGACCCCCCCGGTGTCCCCGGTGCCCCCCATCACGCCAGATCCCCCCCGGTGCCCCCCATCACGCCGGACCCCCCCGATCCCCCCCGGTGTCCCCCATCACGCCGGACCCCCCCGGTGTCCCCGGTGCCCCCCATCACGCCAGATCCCCCCCGGTGCCCCCCATCACGCCGGACCCCCCCGATCCCCCCCGGTGTCCCCCATCACGCCGGACCCCCCCGGTGTCCCCCGGTGCCCCCCATCACGCCGGACCCCCCCGGTGCCCCCCATCACGCCGGACCCCCTCTGCCGCCCCCGCGCCCCTCACCGCGCTCCGCTCCACGCCGGTCCCGCGCGGGGCGTGGCCTCCCGCCTCCCGCCAGGAAGTCAGGGCGGTTACCGGGCAACGGGGGCGTGGCTTGAGCAGCGTTTTGGGCGTGGCTTTGGCGACGGGGCGTGGCTTGGGGCGGGGGGCGGGGCTTGGCTTGGGCCGGGGTGGGGGCGTGGCTTGGGGCGGGAGGGGCGTGGCCTGGGGCAGGTTCAGGGTACGGGGGGGCAGATCCGGGGGCAGTTTTGGGGTGTAGGGGGCAGCTCTGGGGGGGCATTTGGGGGGTCTGGGGGCAGTTCTGGGGGCAGTGGGCAGTTTTGGGGCGTAGGGGGCAGGTCTGGGGGGCATTTGGGGGTCTGAGGGCAGCTCTGGGGGGTATTTGGAGGGTCTGGGGGCAGTTTTGGGGTGCAGAGACAGCTCGGGGGGGCACTTTCGGGCTGAGGGGGGCAGCTCCGGGGGCACCAACGAGGGGGGGGAAAGCCAAGACAAACCGGGTGTGTGGGGGGGTCCGTGCACCCCAAAAGCACCCGTGAGCCCCCCGTCGGGGGGGGTGTGTGTGTGTGTCCCCCCGAGACAGAGACAGCGGGAGCCCCGTTCCCCACGTCACGCTGTATTTTGGGGTGCCAGCCCCGGGCCCCCCTCAGGCGGGGGGCAGCGGGGTGCCCCCCCCTGCCCCTCGGTGCCCGCCAGCGGGTGCCCCCTCCGGTCCACGCACCAGCACTGCCCGCGCTTCGGCCCCTGGGAGGCCCGGCACTGCGGGGGGGGGGGGGACTGGGGTGGGGGGGGGCTTGGGGGGGCGCTGCCCTCCGGAGCACCCACCCGGGGGAAACTGAGGCACGGGGGGGCCGTGGGAGGCTCTACACCCCCCCCCCCGACCACCCCACGATGGGAAACTGAGGCACGGGGGGGCTGTGGACCCTCTACCCCTCCAGACCCCCCCACCCAGGGGAAACTGAGGCACGGGGGGACCCCAAAACTGAGCTTCACCGTCTGGGGAAACTGAGGCACGGGGGGGGGCCCGAGATATTGGGGTCCCCCGCACTCCTCCACCCCCAACATAGGGAAACTGAGGCACGGGGGGACCCTGGGATGCTCTACCCTCCCCCCAGAGCCCCCCACCCCGGGGAAACTGAGGCACAAGGGGGGGTGTCAGGACATTGGGGTCCCGCCCCACTCCCCCCACCCCGGGGAAACCGAGGCCCGGCGGGGGGGTGGGGTCCCTGGATGCCCCGCCCCCCTCCCCGCCCATCCCACATGGGGAAACTGAGGCACGGCAGCCCCTGCCCGCCCCCACGGCCGCTTTTGCCGGGTCCCACCCCCCCGGTGCTGTGTGGGGGGGTCCGAGCCGTGTGTGCCCCCCCCTCCCCGTGCCCCCCCCCGTGCCCCCCCACCTGCTTGGGGCGGTAGAAGCCGCGGGTGTCGCAGTTGGGGAGGAAGATGGCGGCGGCGCTGCGGTACAGCCCGGCCCGCAGCTCCTGCAGGACGGCGGCCAAGTGCCCGCGGCACGGGGCCTGCGGGGGGGTCAGGGGGGGGGTCGCACCCCTTGGCCCCCCCCCGCAAATCCCCGGTAACACCCACACCCCCCCCCCCCCTCCCCGGCACCCACCGTCTCCAGCTCCTCCTTGCCGTCAGCCGGGGGGGGCCGGGGGGGCGGCGTGGCGGGGGGCCCCTCCTGCGGGGTGTCCCCTGGGGGGGGGGGGGGGTCAGGGCTGAGCCGGGGCCCCCACCCGCTGCAGTCCAGCCCGCTGCCACTGGGGGGAGCCCCAGCCCCCCCCCGGGATTCGGGGTCCCCCGGACCCTCCCGCCCCCCCCACCCCCAGGGCTAGGGGGGTGCCCCCCCCCTTTCTAGCGCCCCCCCCCCCCCGTATGGGGATCCCGCCCGCTCCCCCCGGGATATGGAGCCCCGCTCCCCATTTCCAGCTCCTCCCGCAGGATATGGGGGTCCCACCCGCCCCCCCCGGGATACGGGGGTCCCCCGCTTCCCCCCCGACCCCCCTCATTTCTCATCCTCCGCTCCCCCCCGTTCCCGCGGGTAAGGGTCCCCTCACCCCCCCCGGATACGGGGACCCCCCCGGGATTCACACCCCCCCCACCCCGCTCCGTCCCGCACCCCGGAGCTGTCCCGGAGATACGGGGGGGGCTCTCCGGGTCCCTCCCGGGGGTTCAGGCCCTCCCCGGTGCCCCCGTACCCCCTCCTGACACCCCCCCCCCCCGGACCGAGCCTGGGGTACGGGGCTCTCCGGTCCCTCCCCGCCAGCCCCCCCGGACCCTCCCCCGGTGCCCCATCCCACCCCCGGTGCTCCGGGGGTCTCCCGGTACTCCCAGCCCTCCCGGGACGCACCCCCGGTGCCCCCAGCCCCGTCCCGGTCCCTCCCCCCCCCCTTCCCGCCCCGGTTCCCCCGGCTCTCACCTGCGGGGGCTCCGGTGGCGGCGGGGCGGGCGCGGAGGGGGCGGCAGAGCCCGGTGCCCCGGAGCAGGGCGCGGAGCGGGGCGCGTTCCCCGGGCCGGGGGATGCAACGGAGCCCACGGGCGCAGCCCGGCGTGTAAACCCCGCACGGCTCCCCGGGACCGCGGGGCGAGGCCGCCGCCGTTCCCGGCCCCCCCTCACCGCCACCGGCAACCGGAGCCGCCGCCGCCGCCTCCGCCAGCAGCAGCAGCGCCGGTAGAAGCCAGCGGCCCGCCCGCATGGCGGCACCGGGACCGGGACCGGGACCGGGACCGGGACCGGGACCGGGACCGGTCCCCGCCGCCACCCGCTCTGCCCGCGCCCGGCCCCGCCGCCGCCCTTAAGTAACGGCGTCCGGCCCCCCCCTTGTCCCGTCCCCCCCCCCGGGCCGCCCCGCCAGGTGCCCCCGGCCCGGGGGGGGGGGGGGTAAAGGGGGGTCCCGGGGGGGCACCGGGGGCTGCAGCGGGATCGCACCCCCGGGCTGCAGCCCCCGGCTCGGGATCGCGGCGTGGGACCGTCCCGCGGCTCCGGCACCCCCGGGACCCCCCCGGGACCCCCCCGGGACCCCCCGGCCCTGCACCCCCGGACCCCCCCGGGACCCCCCGGTGCTCCCTGACTATCCCCGATCCCCATCCCCCGGTGCCCCCAGTGCTCCCAGTACGGCCCCAGCGCCCCCAGTGCGATGTCCCAGTCCCCCCGGTGCAACGCCCTGGAGCGCAGCCCCAGTGTTCCCAGTACACGACCCAGTGCTCCCCAGTGGCTCCAGTCCCCCCGCTCCCCCCCAGTAACCCCCAGTCTCCCCCAGCGCACATCCCAGTGCTCCCAGTCCCCCAAGTCTCCCCCAGTGCCCCCACTGGACACCCCAGTATCCCCCAGTCCCCCCAGTATCCCCAGTCCCCCAGTGCGCACCCCAATATCCCCAGTATCCCCCAGTACCCCCCAGTCCCCCCAGTTCCCCAGTGCGCACCCCGCTGTCTCCCAGTCCCCCCAGTATCCTCTGTATCCCCAGTCCCCGAGTGCACACCCCAGTATCCCCAGTCCCCCCAGTGCCCCCCAGTGCATCCCCCAGTCCCCCCAGTATCCCCAGTCCCCCAGTCCCCCCAGTCCCCCCCAGTATCCCCCAGTGCACACCCCAGTTCCCCCAGTTCCCCCAGTCCTCCCCAGTCCCCCCCAATGCACACCCCGGTATCCCCAGTTCCCCCAGTATCCCCCCATTATCCCCAGTCCCCCAGTGCACACCCCAGTATCCCCATTATCCCCAGTATCCCCAGTTCCCCCCGTATCCCCCCAGTTCCCCGCCCCTGCTGCAGGGGGCGCTCTCCTCTCGCCCGCTCCCGCCACTCCCATCCCGGGCCCGCGGGGTCATGTGACCTCCACACACCCCTCGCGGGCTCCGCCCCCGCCCTCTCCTCCGGTCTTCGATTGGTAATACGAGCCGTCAGTCGGGGAGCATCGGTCGTCGATTGGCCGAGAGGCGCGGCGGGGCGGGAGGAGGAGGAGGCGGAGGAGGAAGCGCGGGGCCCCGGATGTGAGTGAGGGCGGCGGGGCCGGGGCCGGAGCCGGGAGCGGCCGGAGCGCGGAGCCCATGGAGGGGGCGGGCGGGGCCGGGGCCGGGGCCGGGCCGGTGAGGGCGGGGGGGAGACCGGGTATGGGGGTGGGGGGAGGCTCTGGGGCGAGGGGGGGCCTGGGTGTGGAGGGACCCGGGGTGGGGGGGGCGGGTTGTGAGGGAATGGGGGGGCCGGTATGGGGGGGCCCGGGTATGGGGGTACATGGGGGGGGCACGGGTATGGGGGGGCACGGGTATGGGGGGACATGGGGGGGCACGGGTATGGGGGGGCACGGGTATGGGGGGACATGGGGGGGCACGGGTATGGGGGTTTGGGTGGGGGGGAGGGTATGGGGGTGCAGAGGGGGCTTGGTATGGAGGGACCTGGTGTGGGGGGGTCAGCTATGGGGGGGTCCGGTTTTGGGGCTATGGGGGGGTCACGTATGGGGGAGCTGGTTGTGGGTATGTGGAGGGGGGGAATCCGAATATGGGGGGGCTGTGAATATGGGGCACCCCGGTTGTGGGTATGGGGGGACCCAGTTGGGGAGGTATGGGGGAGGCAGGTGGGGGGGATGAGTATGGGGGGGCTGCATGTGGGGGGTGGTGGGAATGGGGGGCGAGCATGGGGTTGGGGGGGGGCACGGCCGCAGAGCCGCCTGGGCGGGGGGGGTGCTGGTTATGGGGGTGCTGTGGGGGGGCACGGCAATAGCGAAGGGGTCAGCAGGGGCAGGGAGGGGCCCCACGGGCCGGGGGGGTCCCTGACTGCCGCCCCCCCCCGCAGGTTTCCCCTCGCCATGGATGACCTGAACCTGCACTACAGGTTCCTGAACTGGCGCCGGCGCATCCGGGAGATCCGGGAGGTTCGGGCCGTGCGGTACCAGGAGCGCGCCAAGCACATCCTGGTGGACGGCGACACGCTCAGGTGTGGGCTGGGGGAGGTCCCCCTGCACCCCCACGTGGGGCAGGGGGGGGCATCGTGGGTGCCCAGCGCTGTGCGTGACCGTCACCCGTGGTTTGTGTGTGTGTCCCCCCCCAGTTATCACGGGAACTCCGGCGAGGTCGGCTGCTACGTGGCACCGCGGCCCCTCACCAGGGACAACAACTACTTCGAGGTGAGACCTCGCCCCAGTGTGTGTGTGTGTGTGGGGGGGTTTCTCTCCCAAATTTAGGGGGGGGCACAGCTGGTGGCACCCTCCCAGTGCCCGCAGGGTGACGGGTGTTCTCGGTGTGCCCCCCCAGGTGTCCATCGTGGACAGCGGGGTGCGGGGAACCATCGCCGTCGGCCTCGTGCCGCAGTACTACAGCCTGGACCACCAGCCCGGCTGGCTGCCCGACTCCGTGGCGTACCATGCCGATGACGGGAAGTGAGTGTGGCGTGGGGTTGGGGGGGCCCGCCGGGACCCCCCCGGGAAGGGATCCGGCTGTCCCCCCGGCGCTCAGCTCCCCCCTCCCCGCCCCGTTTGACCCCCCCAGGCTGTACAGCGGCAGAGCCAAGGGCCGCCAGTTCGGCACCAAGTGCAGCTCCGGCGATCGCATCGGCTGCGGCATCGAGCTGGTCTCCTTCGAGGTGCAGACCGCCCAGATCTTCTTCACCAAAAACGGGAAGAGGGTGAGACCCCCCGCCCCGCGCTTCACCGTACCCCTGCCTCGGGGTCACCGCCTGACCCCCCCCCTAACCGCGCAGGTGGGCTCCACCATCATGCCGCTGTCCCCCGAGGGGCTTTTCCCGGCGGTGGGGATGCACTCGCTGGGGGAGGAGGTCCGGCTGCACCTCCACGCCGAGCTGGGCACGGAGGAGGACGACAGCGCCATGATGGTGGACAGCTACGAGGAGGAGTGGGGGCGGCTGCACGACGTGAAGGTCTGCGGCACGGTGAGTGGGCCCCCCCCCCCCCACGTCCCCCCTGCTCTGTTTATCGGGGGGGGGGGGGGGTCCTACGGGAGGTGCCCCCCGCCCCGTGCCAGGCACCGCGCAGGGCTGTGGACGGGGACACGCGCGCACACGCACGGCCGACGCTGCGCGGCGCAGGGTGTCATCCCCCCCCCCCAGCACGAAGCCCTTTTTGGGGGGTGTCAGGATTTGGCGGGGGGGGAAATTGGGATCTGAGCGTGGCCACGCTGGGGAGGGGTGAAACTTCAAGTGCTGCGGTGAGCCCCAAAAAGGCGCCGTTTCCCCCCAGAATCGGTGAGCAGCCCTGCAGCTCCCGTTTCCCTCCTTAGCTGGGGCCCCCCCTTGCTGGAACCCTTCCCCCAGTGGGTGCCCCCCCCCCCAGCACACTCCCCCCCACCCAGTGGAATCCCCCAAATCGCGGCAGAGCACCCCGTGCAGGACCTGGCCGTGTCCCCACTGTTACCCCCACTCTGGGGGGTCTGGGGGGGCCCCAGCGCTTTCGCAAGACAGCGGAGGGCTGTGCCGTGCCCGCTGCGGGGGGGGGGGGGCAGTCGGGGGGGGGCCCCCCTGCCCTTTGCAAAAACAAACCCGCAGCCCCGGCCCCCCCCCCGAGTTTTAAGGGTTTGCAGCTCAGCGCCGGGGGCCATTTTCCATCCCCCCCCCCCCCGGCAGCCCACGCTCAGTCGCAGCCTCGTGCTCCCTCTCTGCATCGTCCCCCCCCCGGCTCCGGTGCCACCCGCTGCCGCCGAACAATGCCGGCGCTAACCGCGGCAGGGGGGTGGGGCTGGGCCCCCCCCAAAGCCTGGGGGGGTCGGGGGCGCCTGGAGCCTGTGGGGGCGGGGGTCCCCGTGATGTGCCTCAGTTTCCCCCCCCTGCTCGGTGCCTCAGTTTCCCTGCCATGTCGTGCCTCAGTTCCGCCCCCCCTTGGTGCCTGGGTCCCCCCCGTGCCTCAGTGTCCCCCCGTTTCTCGTGGGGGGGTCCCCAGCAATGCCCAGGACCCTCCCATCCCCATCCCGTCCCCCCCCCCCCGTTAGGCCGCCGATTTGTTTCACTTTCGTCCTCCTCCGCATATTTCAGTCATTCCTTCGGGGGGGGAGGGGGCTGTGGGCCCCCCCACGGCTTCAGTGGGGTGCTGAGGGGGGGCACCCCCTTACCAACCCCTCCCACCCATCCATCCCTCCCGGCCCCCCTTTTCCCTGTCAGTTTTGGGGGAAAAAGGGGATGTTTTGCAGCTCTTAAAGGGTTTTTTTTTCCCAGCCCCCCCCCAAGCAGGGGGGGCCGCGGGGGGGCAGGAATGTGGGCGCAGGCCCAGCCCGACCTCGGCGGCGTAAACAGCCCCGGCCCCCCCCGGCAGCTCCCACCCGTTTCCCGGCACCGCCAACCGGGGGGGGCCCCGTTCCCCCCCATCCCCGGCACTGCTGCTGTGGGGGGGGGGCTCAGGCCGTCCCTGTGCCCCCCCCCCCCCATGTCCCTTTGGGGTGTCGCATGTTCTTGAGGGCTGGGAACATGAGGTGTCCCCCCCCAGGTTTGAGGTGTCCCCCCCAGATTTGGCATGTCCCCCCCTGGTTTGTGGTGTCCCCCCAGGTTTGGGGTCCCCCCCACTTTGGGCTGTTGCCCCCCTGCAGATTTGGGGGGTGTCCCTCATATTTGAGACCCCCCCCCCTCCATAAGTTTGGAGTGTCACCCCCCATCTTTGAGGTGTCATCCTCCAGATTTACCCCCCCCCCCCAAGTCCCCCCCTCCAATCTTTATGCTGCCCCCCCCCCCTTTACCCTGCTCTGGCGGGGTGCGGGGGGCTGCCCTCTCCCCCAACCCCCCCCCCCCCCGTGTGTGCCCCCCCCAGCTGCTGGAGTACGTGGGCAAAGGGAAGAGCATCGTGGACGTGGGGCTGGCGCAGGCTCGCCGCCCCCTCAGCACCCGCAGCCACTACTTCGAGGTGGAGATCGTCGACCCGGGGGAGAAGTGTTACATCGCCCTGGGGCTGGCCCGCAAGGTGAGGGGTGCCGGGGGGGGGGGGCCCCCGGGCTGCGTGACCCCCCCCCCTCTCCGCCTCAGAGCCTTCATCCCCCTCCTCTTCCTCTTTTTGTCCAGGATTACCCGAAAAATCGGCATCCCGGCTGGAGCAGGGGCTCGGTGGCGTACCATGCGGGTGAGCGACCCCCCCCCGCCCCGCTGCCACCAAATGTGGGGACACCCCCCCCGCACCCAAAAGTGGGACATCACCCACCCCACCCCCCCCCAGTGGTATTTGGGGTCCGGGACCCCCCCCACCCTGGGACGTGGGGGGGGGTCTCAGCGGTCGGTGTCATTGCCCCCCTCCAGTGGTTTGGGTCCGTTGTACTGGTTGTGCTCGCCCTGACCCCCCCCCCCGTGCCCCCCCAAACCACCACACAGGCCAGATGCTGGCACTGCCCCCCCCGGGATGCTGCCCCCCCCATCCCATCCCATCCCACCCCTGGCCTTCAGCCTCCTCCTCCTCCTCCTGGAAGCCCTTTCCCAGCCCTGTCCCCCATCACCCCCCTTGGTGGGGGGCAGCCCTGTGGGGGTGGGGGGCCCAATGCTGTGGAGGGGGGGCCCTGTGACACCTTCCCCCCCCCCCCCCAAACCAGACGACGGGAAGATCTTCCACGGCAGCGGGGTGGGGGACCCCTTCGGCCCCCGCTGCTACAAGGGTGACATCATGGGCTGCGGCATCATGTTCCCCCGTGACTACATCCTGGACAGCGAAGGTACGGGGGGGCCGGGGACCACCCCCACCCCGTGGGGCTGAGCATGCCGGGGGGGGGGGAGTGTGACGTCACACCCCCTCAGGTGACAGCGACGACACCTGTGACACGGCGGAGGTGAAGCCCAAACCCGTCCGGAACGTGATGTACCTGCACCAGGAGGAGGAGGAGGAGGAGGAGGAGGAAGATGACGGGGAGGAGATGGAGCAGGAGCACGAGGGCAAGAAGGTGGTGGTAAGAGCACCCCCCGCCCGGGGGGGGGCAGGACTGAGCCCCCCCAAACCCCCCTCACCCCCAGCAGTGCGCTCCCCTTTGCCGTGGCTCCTCCTGAAGGGGGTGTGTGTGTGTGTGTGTCGCTGCCCCCACCCCCTGGATTTTGGGGGGGGGGGTGGGACGGCCTGACCGCCCCCCCCCCGTGTGTGCCCCCCCCCCCCCCAGGTTTTCTTCACGCGGAACGGGAAGATCATCGGGAAGAAGGAGGCGGTGGTGCCGGCCGGCGGGTACTTCCCCACCGTGGGCATGCTCAGCAGCGGAGAGAAGGTCAAGGTGGACCTGCACCCCCTCAGCGGTTAGGGGGGGGCACGGGGGGGGCACCCCCCACCCTCCTCGCCCCCACACCCCCGCGCACTTTAAGGCCTTTTCCCCCAGCAGTGGGGTGTCCCGCTCTGTCGTGGGGGGGGTCACCCGTGGAGCTGCGGGCGCCCCGCTGCCCCCCCTGCCGCGCAGTGTGTGGTGGGGGGTCCCTGGGGGGGGGGCACACCCAGAATTAAGGGCACATCCCACTTGTGCCCCCCCCCAAATCCATGGTGTCACTGTCCTGTCCCCCCCCACCTTGTGAATGTAACCCCCACCCCAGGATCCCCCCACCCGTTCGGGGGGGGGGGCTGCGCCCCTTTCCCCCGCCCCAGGACCCCCCCACACCACGGGGGGGGGGGGCGGAGGGGCCGGGCTGGGCCCCCCCTGACCGAGCCGGCGCAGAAAGAAGGAGCCTGGGCCGGGGGGGGTTGGTTTCTCCGTTGGCATTTGCACATGGTCGGACGGGGGGGGTCCGCCCCCCCAGACAGCTCCGCGCCCCCCCCATAATATATATATATATATTAGAGACGTCTGACTAAACTCATATAAATCCTTTCTTAGACAAAAATAGACTTTGCTTTTATTGGTGCCCCCCCCCCCGCACCCCCAAAACGGGGGGGGGGGGCATCCCTGGAGCCCCCCCACTTCCTACCCCCTCCTCCTACCCCCACCTCCCCTCCCCTCCATCCACGCTGCCGGGGGGGGGGCGACCCCCCCCCCCCCAACCTGGCCGCTGTCCCCACAACACGGGGTGGGGGTGGGGGGGGTCCAGCAGTGCCCCATGGTTTGGGGGGGGCCCGGGGGGGCCCTCACTTGCGGTGGGTGCCCAGCATGACCTTGGTGATGAAGGTGACGATGGCGGAGGCCGGCTGCTCGGGGTCCAGCTCGGCGAAGAGGTGGCAGGCGTTGCCCCCCGGCCCCCCCGGCTTCTTGGCCACGAAGCCGAAGATCCTTTGGGGGGGGCAGAGCTGTTGGGGGGGGGGGTCCTGGGCTGCCCCCACCCCCAGGGGGGGTCCCCAGCACCCTCCTCCCTCCCCGGGGGTCCCCCTGTGGTGCTTACTTAGAGGTGGTGCCATCTGGATTCGCCCACCTGTGTGCGTGGGGGAGCATCGTTAGCGGGGTGCTAATTAGCCAGATGGACCCCCCACGTGTGTGAGACCCCCCCTCGTGTGTGTGTGACCCCCCCTCGCTGTCACCTGCGGTCCTGGGGGTCCGTGCTGCAGTAGGTGACGTTGCTGACGGGGTAGTGACGGCGGAAGAAGAGCCTTGGGGGGGGGGGGGGACACGGGATGAGTGGGGGGGTTTGGGGGTGGGACCCCCATTTCCCGGGGGGGGGGGGACGACACGCCACACACTGGGGAGGGGTAATTCGGGACCCCCCCAGGGATGATGATACCGGGGGGGGGGTCGGGACCCCCAGGGCTGAGGGCACCCCGGGGTGATGCTGGGCTGTGGCACCCTGGGGTGCTGCCCGGAGGGGGGGGGGGGGGCTGTGGGTGCGGGGGGTCACTCACTTGCGCTGGCTGTCGGTGAGGGTGATGCCCTGCGCCGACACCTTGAAGTGGACGGTGCAGGCGGGGGGGCGGGGGGTGCCCCCCAGGACCGTGCCCGTGGCCTTGGCCACCGCCTGCGGCCCCGTCAGCGACTCCGTCTCCACCGAGCCCAGGAAGAGCACGCTGCAGGCTGGGGGGGCGGCGGTGGGGGGGCGGCCTGCTGCACCCCCCAGCTGGGGTACAGCCCCCGGACCCCCAAAGGGGGGGTACAGCCCCCCCCCGAGACAGCGGGGTGCTGGGCACAGCCCCACGCCCCATCCCAGTGCCCCCCCCCCATCCCAATGTCCCCCATCCCAGCACCCCCTCAACCTGGTGCCCCCCCATCCCAGCGCCCCCCACTCTATCCCAGCGCCCCCCCATCTCAATGTCCCTCATCCCAGTGTGCCCCCCCTCCATCCCAGGGCCCCCCGCCCAATCCCAGTGCCCCCCTAGCCTGATGCCCCCATCCCAGCGCCCCCCCATTCTGGTGCCCCCCCCATTCCGGGACCCCCCCATCCCTGTGCCCCCCCATCCCCGTGCCCCCCCAGCCCAGCGCCTCCCCATCCCCGTGCCCCCCCATTCCGGGGCCCCCCCCATCCCCGTGCCCCCCCATCCCCGTGCCCCCCCCCAGCACCCCCCAGCACCCACCTGCTCCCTGGCGCAGCAGGTCGGCGGCCGTGCTCATGTTGGGGGGCACGGGCACCTCCAGACTCTCCTCCAGCGGGTCTGGGGGGGGGGGGGCACAGGCTGGGGCCACTGCCAGGACACCTGGGCCCCCCCCCCCGGGTTTGGGGGGGGGGGGGGAATTTTGGGGGGAGGGGGGGTTGGTGGGCTGGGGTCTGGCTCCCCATCTCAGTCTGGAAGGGGAATGGGGCGGGGGGGGGGGCAAACCCCAGGGTGCTGGGGGGACACACACGTGACACGGGGGGGGGCAGCACGGTTTTGGGGGGGGGTGGGTGTCACCTACCTTTGCTGGGGATGCGGAGGGCGCAGGGCAGGGAGATGGGGGTGATGGAGTGCTGCAGCACCAGCGCCGGCAGGCTCCCTGCGGGGGCGCAGGGGGTGTCAGGGACCCTGCACCCCCCGGGCCCCCCCGAAACCCCCCCCCCCCGAGCCCCCCCTTCCTCCCTCACCGAAGTGGGGTTCGTCCTGGCATCCCTTGATCTTGACGCCCCGGGGTCCCGTCTCGATGAGGAAATGTCGGACCAGCTGCTCCTGGGGGTCCCCTGGGGGGGGCGCAGGTCAGCGCCTATGGGTGCCCCGACCCCCCCCCCCCCAGCCCCGGACACCTGGGGTCACACAGACCCTGCTGCTGCACCCCCCAACCGCGCCCAGGGAGGTGTCCGGGGGGCTCTGGGGGGGCTGGGGGGAACATGGGGTGCTGGGGGGGTCTGGGGGGGTTGCGGGGTGCTGGGGGGAACATGGGTGCTGGGGGGGCTCTGGGGGGTGCTGGGGGGAACATGGGGTGCTGGGGGGCTCTGGGGGTGCTGTGGGGGAACATGGGGTGCTGGGGGGGAATATGGGGTGCTGGGGGGAACATGGGGTGCTGGGGGGCTCTGGGGGTGCTGGGGGGAACATGGGGTGCTGGGGGGGGCTCTGGGGGGGTGTTGGGGGACCTGGGGTGCTGGGGGGGCTCTATGGGGCGCCCAGAGGGTCTGTGGGTCCTGGGGGGACATGGGGTGCTGGGGGGGGCTCTATGGGGTGCCCAGGGGGTCTGTGGGTGCTGGGGCACCCGTGGGGATGGGGCCACCCAGGGATGCAGCGGGGGTGCGGGTGCTGCGCAGGATTTGGGGGGGGGGGGGTGCCCCGGTGTGCGATGGCGGGTCGGGGGGGGGGGGGGTCCCTACCCTTGCTGGGGGGCAGGCAGTGGGGGGGCGGCGTGGCCACCTTCAGCGCCAGCCCGTAGGCGCCCTGGAAGGAGCTGCTGTGGCGGATGATGAAGGACCCCGGCACCTTCCCCTTCAGCAGGGCGACGGCTGCGGGACCCCCCCCCCGCCCCGTCACCCACGCGCCTGGGTGCCCCCGGCTGATGGGTGGGGGGGGGGTCTCCAGCCCACCTACCCCCCAATACCTTGGTCCCGCGAGAGGCCGGGTTTGTACCAAAACTTGGACGTGTCCTGCACAAAGGTGACGCCTGCGGGTGCCTCCGCCTCGGGGGGGCCCTGGCACCCATGGGTGCCCCCCAGGCTGCGCTCGGGGGCGAAGGAGACGTGTTGAGGGGGGGACGCTCGATCTCGGGGACCCCCCGGTGCTGGTGGGTGCCGCTTCTCGGGTAGGGGGGGCTGCGCCGGGGGGGGCTCGTAGTACGCCGTGGGCAGGGGGAAGGCGGGGGTCGGGGAGCCCGGCACCTCTCCGGGGCACCCATGGGTGCTGCTGCCGGGCGAGGGGGGCTGGGGGCCGCGGGGGCTGGCTGGGCTCACGGCGGTGCTGGCGCTGGGCGGGGGGGGCTCGGCGGGGCCCCGGCAGAGGGTGCTGGGGGGGTCCGGGGTGTCGGGGCACCCACCAGCACCCAGGTCCCGGGGGGAGCGGCGCAGCGAGCTGGGACCTTCGGGGGTCCCACGCCAGGGCCCCCCCTCGCCCGGGCTCCTCCGCTCTGGGGGGGGGGGCAGAGAGAGAGAGAGGGGGGGTGAGAGCCGGCCCAGCACCCCCGGAACTCCTTCTGGGGGGCCCCCAGTAAGCCCCCCCCCCCCAGCAGCCCCTTTGCAGCCCCCCCCAGCCCTTCTGTGGCCACGAGCTCCCAACACACCCCAGTAGCCCCAGTAAGCCCCCCCCCCAGTAACCCCTTTGCACCCCTAGCCCCCCCAGTTAGCCGCCCCAGTAAGCCCCCCCAGTAGCCCCCCCGGTAGCCCCTTTGCCCCCAGCAAGCCCCCCCCGAGCCCCTCTGCGGCCACCAGCCCCCCCCATAAGCCCCCCCAAACCCGCCCACCCCCCATACCCCCCCCACGCCCCTGTGCCCCCCCGTGCCCCAGCCCCTCACCAGGGGGCTCCTGGGGGTCCGGCTGCCCGGGGATCCCGTAGCCCTCGCGGGCCTCCAGCCCTGGGGGGTCGTAGCCCACTTTGCCGTAGGGGTCCCGGGGGGCCGGGGGGGGCCGGGGGGGGCCCCGTCCCAACCCCAACCCGGGGTGGCCGCAACGGGGGCACGCGGGGGGCTCCAGGGCTTCGCCAGGGGCCGGAGGGCGAGCGGGTGCCCCCCAGTTTCCCCCCCCCCGTTCTAAGCGCACGCCATAAAGCGGGGGGGTGGGGAGCGGGGGGGGCCCCTCGCCCCCCCAGCCCTGGCAGTCCTGGCAGGGGCAAAGGGGGGCCAGCTCCTCCAGCAGCAGGTAGCCCCCCGCTTGGCGCCCGTAGCCGCAGGGGGGGAACCCCTCAGAGAGCGAGCGGTGCACCCCCCGCTTCTCGCCCCCCCCGGGGCCCCCCCGCCGCCGCTCCAGGCTCCCCTCGGCCCCGCAGCGGGGTCCCTCGGGGCTGGCGGGGCCGGGGGGCCGGTAGCGGCAGGAGCAGGGGGGGGCCAGGCTGGCCCGGCGGCACAGCGGGGGGGCCGGGGTGCCATAGGGTGTTGGGGTGCCATAGGGTGTCGGGGTGCTATAGGGTGTCGGGGAGCTGTAGGGTGTCGGGGTCCCATAGGGTGTGGGGGTCCCGTAGGGTGCTGTGGTCCCGTGGGATGTCGGGGACCCGTGGGATGTCGGGGTGCTGTAGGGTGCTGGGGTCCCCTGGGATGTCGGGGTCCCCTGGGATGTCGGGGTCCCCTGGGATGTTGGGGTCCCATAGGGTGTCGAGGTCCCGTAGGGTGCTGTGGTCCCCTGGGATATCGGGGTCCCCTGGGATATCGGGGTCCCGTGGGATGTTGGGGTCCCATAGGGCGTCGAGGTCCTGTAGGGTGCTGGGGTCCCCTGGGATATCGGGGTCCCCTGGGCTGTTGGGGTCCCGTAGGGTGCTGGGGTGCCGTAGGGCGCGGTATTGGGGTGCTCATCCTCCAGGATGGGGGTCTCCCGCTCCCCCAGGGGCGCCCCCCGCACCCCAAAGCCCCCCAGCAGCCGCTCCAGCTCCTGGCGCTCGGCGGCGGTGGGGGGCGGCGGGCGGCTGGGGGGGGGGCTCGGCCCCAGAGTCGCCGCCGTTTGGGGGGCTGGGGGGCGACGGGGAGTCGGTGGCCCCCCCGGGGGTCCAGGGGCTGGGCGCCCGCTTCTTCTGCACCTGGGCGTAGGGGCTGCCGTCCAGCGGCCCCCGCGTGTGCGAGAGCTCTGCGGGGGGGGGGGGGGGCAGAGTGGGGGCCAGCCCCACGCACCCCCTGGGCACCCCCCCAATGCACCCTCCGCCCCCCCCCCGCCCCCCCCGGGCACCCCCCAGGCATCATCCCCCCCCCTGCACCCCCCTGGGCACCCCCCAGGCATCACCTCCCCACCCCCGGGCACCCCCCCCATGCATCACCCCCCCCCCTACCCCTGGGCACCCCCCACCCCCTCTGCACCCCCGGGCACCCCCCCCATGCATCACCCCCCCCCGTACCCCCCCCAGGCATCACCCCCCCATGCCTCAACCCCCCCCGTACCCCTGGGCACCCCCCACCCCCTCTGCACCCCCTGGGCACCCCCCATCCCTCACCCCACCCTGAGCATCCCCCCCCCCCCCCCGGGAGCTGGGACCCCCAGAAAATGGGGGGGACCCACATGTCTGGGCAGGGAGCGGGGGAAAAGGGGGGGGGGGGGACACCCACGTGGCTGGGCCGTGACCCCAAAAAAAGGGGGGGGGGGGGCGGGCACGACACCTGCGTGTCCATGGGGGGGGCTCTGGGGACAGGGGGATGCAGCGACCCCCAGGAAAAGGGGGGGGGGGACGGGACCCCCCCCACATGGACACCGAGGATGGGGGGACCTTTGTGCCCACGGGGGGGGACCCCAGGGCTGTGGGACCCCCCCGTACCCTCCAGGCTGTCCTGGTGGTGCAGGTTGAAGCCCTCGTAGGAATCCCAGCGCACGGCCGGGTCCCCCACGCTGTAGTCGATGGAGACGGCGGGGTGGCTGCGGAGGGGGTCCCAGCCTGGGGGGGCACGGGGGGGCCGTGGGTGCCGGGCTGGGGGCGGGGGGGGGGGGGGCCCGGCCGGGGTCCCCAGGGGGGCCCCCCCCCCCCCCCTTCCCCTCACCTTTGAGCTTTTCGGGGCCGGAGGAGAAGACGAACTCGACGCTGGCGTCGGAGGGGAAGCGCTCGTCTGGGGGGGGGGATGGGGGGGGCGGGTTGGGGGGACCGTGGGGGGCCCCCCCTATTCCCTGCACCCTCCCCAAAGTCCCCCCATGCCAACTCTCCTTGCACCCTCCTGCTTACCCCATGCCCCAGCCCCCCCAGCCCCCCAGTACCCCCTAACCCCTGGTACCCCCGGTACCCCCAGCCCCCCCTGACCCCCAGTACCCCCAGTACCCCCCGGCCCCCCCCGGCCCCCAGTACCCCCAGTACCCCCGGAACCCCCCGGTACCCCCCAGCCCCCCCTGACCCCCAGTACCCCCAGTACCCCCCGGTACCCCCCAGTACCCCCCGGCCCCCCCCGGCCCCCCCCAGTACCCCCAGTACCCCCAGTACCCCCCGCCCCCCCCTGACCCCCAGTACCCCCCGGTACCCCCCGGCCCCCAGTACCCCCAGTACCCCCGGTACCCCCAGTACCCCCAGCCCCCCCTGACCCCCGGAACCCCCCGGGACCCCCGGGACCCCCCGCCCCCCCACCTCGCCAGGCCTCGTCCAGCTCCTCCTTGCGGAAGCCGAGCTGGGAGCCGTGCACGGTGCAGGTGTGGAACTGCACCCGGAAAACCACCTCACGCCCGGCACCGCGGCTCTGCTTGTGGTAACACTTCACCTGGGGGGGGGGGGGCACAGCCTGAGCGCACACGCGTGTGCAAGGCCTGGTGTGTGCACACGCACTGCAGACACACCCCCCCCCCCCAGGATGCCTGCACGGGCAGCACCCCACACCGGGCATCGTCCCCCTCCGTCCAGCACCCTTTGCACATGCACACCTCACATGTGCCCCTTGCACACGTGCCCCTCGCACACGTGCCCCTTGCACACGCACTCCTCATGTGCATTCCTTGTACATGCACCCCTTGCACGTGCACCCCATGCACGCATCCCTCACATCTGCATCCTCTGTACGCGCACCCCTTGCACACGCACCCCTTGCACACGCACCCCTTGCACACGCACCCCTTGCACAGGCACCCCGTGCATGTGCACACCTCGCACGCGCACACCTCGCACGCACCCTTTGCACATCACACCCCCCCCCCGTGCACACGCACACCCCCCCCATGCACACACACCCCCCCCTTGCACACGCGCGCGCTCACCATCACGTCCCCCTTGAGCAGCAGGGCGGGCTCCAGGGTGATGCAGAGGCTCTGGGGGCCGGGGCCCGAGGTGCTGCTGTGGGTGGGTGGGGGGGGTGAGGGCTGGAGGGGCCCGGGACCCCCCGCCAGGCACACGGGGGGTGGGTGTGGGGGTGTGCAAGGGGGGGGGGCACACTCACTAGACCCCCGAGGTGTAGACGAGCTGCATGGACTGGTAGATCTTCAGGAAGGGCTGGTAACCTGCAGAGGGGGGTCAGCCTGGGGGGGTCCTGCTGGGGGGGGTCCTGCTGGGGGGGGGTGTTCTGCTGGGAGGGTCCTGCTGGGGGGGGGGGGTCCTGCTGGGGGGGTCCTGCTGGGAGAGTCCTGCTGGGGGGGGGGGGTCCTGCTGGGGGGGTCCTGCTGGGGGGGGTCCTGCTGGGGGGGGGCGTCCTGCTGGGGGGGGTGTTCCACTGGGGGGGGAGTGTTCAGCTGGGGGGGGGGGGGTTGTCCCTGCCCCGGGGGTCCCTGCCCTGGGGGTCCCTGTCCCGGGGGTCCCACTGGAGGGTGTCCCGCTGGGGGAGGGGGGGTGTCTCACTGCGGGGGGGGGGGGGGTCCCACTGGGGGTTGTGTCTCGCTGGGGGGGTCCCGGGGGGGCCCTGCCCCACTGACCGGCGCCGGGCTCGAAGGCGGGCAGGGCAGGCAGCAGGACGTGGTGCAGGAACAGGGTGCTGCTGTTCATCTTGATGCTCCCCGAGAGCAGCCCGCTGAAGTACTCGATGTACCTGGGCCGGGGGGGGCTCAGCACCCGGCACCACGCACCCCCGCACCCCTGCACCATGCACCCCTGCACCCCCTGCACCCGTCACCACGCACCCCCGCACCCCTGCACCATGCACCCCTGCACCCCCTGCACCCGTCACCACGCACCCCTGCACCCCAGCACCATGCACCCCCACACCCCCTGCACCCGTCACCACGCACCCCTTGCACCCCCCTGCACCAGGCACCCCCCCCGCACGCCCCCAGCACCCTCCTGCACCCAGCACCCCTGCACCCCCAGCACCCCGATAGCCCCAGCTCCCAGCACCCCAACACCACAGCACCCCGCACGCTGCACCCCCAGCACCCAGCGCCCCGGCACCCTCCGACCCAGCACCCTGCACCCCAACAGCCCCAGCAACCCCCCCCCCCACGCTGCACCCAGCTCCCTCAGCACCCCAGGAGCTCCAGCACCACCCCCCCCCCCCCCAGCATCCTGAGCCAGGCAGGGAGTTGGGGAGCTGTTCCCCATCCCCCGTAGCCCCCCCGGCCCCCCATGGCCCCCCCCGGCCCCCCATGGCCCCCCACCTCCTCTGGGAGGGCTGCAGCGCGGCCGCCACCTTCTCCTCGCAGAATTTCCTCATGGTGAGGGTCCCCAGGGCCTGGTCAGCGCTGGGGGTGGGGGGGGGGTGTCAGGGCCCCGCACGGGCAGGGGGGTCCCACAGCACCCCGAGACCCCCCCCCCCGTGCGCCCCCCCCACGCCCCGTACCTCCCTCTGCCCACGTATCCACCCCGTGGCCCCCCCGTCCCCATGCTCCCCCATTGACCTGGCACCCCCAGCCCCCCCCCAGCCCCATCGCCCCCCCATCGCCCCCCCAGCCCCCCCATCGCCCCTCAGCCCCCCCGTACCTGGCCGAGACCTTGCTGTAGTGCATGTAGGCTGCCACGATGACGCCCGTCTTGCCCTTACTGCCCTGGGGGGGCCGGGGGGGTCAGGGACCCCCCCACTCCCCCAGCCGTCCCCTCAGGATGGTCCCAGTGCCCCCAGTACCCCCCAGCACCCCTATGCCCGCCCAGCACCCCCAAACACCCCAGTGCCCCCAGCACCACCAGTCCCCCCAGCACCCCTCTACCCAGGACCCCCAAACCCCTGCACCCCATCTCCCAGCACCCCCAGTCCCCCCAGCACCCCCATGTCGCCCCCCCCCCTCCTGCCCCCGAGCACCTCCATTCCCCCAATAGCCCCCCCCTGGCCCCCCAGTTCCCCCCAGTTCCCCCCCGGCTCTCCATGGCCCCTCCCCAGCCCCCCCGAGCCCCCCCCGGCCCCCCCAGCCCCCCCACCTTGCAGTGCAGCACGGCGACGTGCTGGGGGTGCGCCCGCAGCCAGCCCTCCATCGCCTTGCAGATGGAGCAGAGCTTGTCCAGGGGGGGCGCGTGCAGGTCCGGCCACCCAAAATCCTGCACCTGGGGGGCACCATCAGCACCAGGACCCCCCCGGGACCCCGGAGCCCCCCGGGACCCCGGCCCGGCCCCAGGACCCCCCCCCCCCCTCACCTTGGGGTTGAGGCGGGCGATGTCCCGGCGCTTCTCCGACAGGTTGAAGAGCTGGGGGGGGGGCAGGAGGGCTCAGGGGGGGGCTGGGGACCCCCCGGCTGCGTCCCCACAGGGGAAACTGAGGCACGGCCCCAGCTCTGCCGGACCCTGCACCCCGGGGGGGTGGTGGCCCCTGCCCACAGCTGGCACCCCCGTGTCCTGCCCCTGGGGACCCCCGGTCTGTCCTGGGGACCCCCGTGTCCTGCCCTTGGGGACCCCAGCATCCTGTCCCCACCCTGTCCCCATGGACCCCACTCTCCTGTCCCCACCCTGTCCCTGGGGACCCCAATGTCCTGTCCCTGTCCTGTCCCTGGGGACCCCAATGTCCTGGTCCCACGCTGTCCCCGAGGACCCCAATATCCTGTCCCTCTCCTGCCCCCATGAACCTGTGTCCTGTCCCCATGGACCCCAATGTCCTGTCCCTGTCCTGTCCCTGGGGACCCCAATGTCCTGTCCCTGGGGACCCCAATGTCCTTTCCCCATGGACCCCAATGTCCTGTCCCCCCTCCTGTCCCTGGGGACCCCAATGTCCTGTCCCTGGGGACCCCAATGTCCTTTCCCCATGGACCCCAATGTCCTGTCCCCCCTCCTGTCCCTGGGGACTCCAATGTCCTGACCCTGGGGACCCCAATGTCCTTTCCCCACAGACCCCAATGTCCTGTCCCCACCCTGTCCCCAGGGACCCCACTGTCCTGTCCCCATGGACCCCAATGTCCTGTCCCCACCCTGTCCCTGGGGACCCCAATGTCCTTTCCCCACAGACCCCAATGTCCTGTCCCCACCCTGTCCCTGGGGACCCCACTGTCCTGTCCCTATGGACCCCAATGTCCTGTCCCCACCCTGTCCCCAGGGACCCCAATGTCCTGTCCCCACCCTGTCCCCAGGGACCCCAATGTCCTGGTCCCACGCTGTCCCTGAGGACCCCAATATCCTGTCCCCCTCCTGCCCCCATGAACCTGTGTCCTGTCCCCATGGACCCCACTCTCCTGTCCCCATCCTGCCCCCCCCGACCCCGGCCGCCCCCTGGTCCCCGTCCCCCCCGTGCCCCCCCTTTCCCGGGCTCCGCACCGTGTACTTGTCGCGGTGGCGGGAGGTCAGCATGTGTGCCACCTCGCGCAGGTGCCCCCGGTACCGCGACTCCTCCAGCCCCCCCGGGAAGCGGAGGCAGATGATGCGCTCGGTCACGTAGGTGAGGTCGAAGTCGAACTGCCGCTCCATCACCTGCTCCAGGCTGAAGCTCCTGGGGGGGGGGGGGGATGCGTGCACCCCAGGGCCACGGCACCCACCCTGGGGCCACAACGCCCACCCCCAGGTAACAGCACCCACCCCAGGGCCACGGCACCCACCGGAGCATCCCTTGCCCCCCCAGGCTCCCCCCCCAGCACCCCAAGGGCCCTCGGGCTCCCCCCTCCATAGCACCCCATAACCCCTGGGCTCCCCGCTCCATAGCACCCCATAATCCCTGGGGTCCCCCCCCAGCACCCCATAATCCCTGGGCTCCCCCCCCAGCACCCCAAGGGCCCTTGGGCTCCCCCCTCCATAGCACCCCATAACCCCTTGGCTTTCCCCCACCCCACAGCACCCCATAATCCCTGGGGTCCCCCCCCCAGCACCCCATAATCCCTGGGCTCCCCCCCCCCCCCGAGCACCCCATAACCCTTTGGCTTTCTCCCACCCCACAGCACCCCATAACCCCCTGCCCCAGCACCCCAAAGCCCCCTGGGCTCCCCCCCAGCACCCCACAACCCCCGGGCTCCCCCCACCCTGGCCCCCCCCTTACCTGGGCAGGGTGTTCCGCTGCCGGGTGCTATTGAGGGACTTGGTGGAGCCCTGGGGGGGGCACGGGGGAGTTATGGGGGGCTCCATCCCACGGCGGGGGGACATGGGGGGGGGCCGGGGACTCACCAGGTGCTCGCTGCGTCGCACGGGGGCCGTGTTCCTCCTCTGGGGGGGCAGAGCGGGCTGTGGGGGGGAGCGCGGGGGGGCCCAGTCCCCACCGTGGGGCGCGGGGCCCTGCCTCAGTTTCCCCTTTCCCGCCTGCCGCCAGGGCGAGACGGGGACCCCCCCCGCGCCCGGCCCCCCAGCACTTACCAACTCGGGGGGGGGCAGAGCCTGGCACGGCGATGTCACCTGCAAGGAGCGAGGGGGGGCCCTATAGGGGAACCCCCGGCCCCACGGAGGGTCCCAGCCCCACGAAGGGACCCCCACCCCACGGAGGGACCCCCGCCCCTTGGAGGGACCCCTGGCCCCACGGAGGGACCCCCACCCCACAGAGGGACCCCCGGCCCCACGGAGGGACCCCGCCCCTTGGAGGGACCCCTGGCCCCACGGAGGGACCCCCACCCCACAGAGGGACCCCTGGCCCCACGGAGGGACCCCGCCCCTTGGAGGGACCCCCGGCCCCACGGAGGGACCCCCACCCAAGGAGGGACCCCGCCCCTCGGAGGCCCCCAGCCCCCCCGGCAGTGGCACCCCCCGGAGCCCCCCCCCTCCCTCCCCGCTCGCTGCCCCCCGTGTTGTTCTTGGCGCGGGTGCCCGGCCGGGACAGAGGCGCCGATTGATGGCGGCCGGGCGGGGCGGGGGGGCGGGGGGGCCGGGGCTAAATATAACCGGGGTGGCACAGGGCGCCTTTCACGGGCGCCTGCCTCAGTTTCCCCAAGCAAGAGACACCCCCCCCCCCCCAAATCTGCCTTGTTCCCCCATCCGGGGGGGAAACTGAGGCACGGGGGGTTCAATCGGGGGGGACCCAGGCACCTCATGCTGGGGGGGCAGGAGTGCCCCCCCCCGCCCCCCCCCAGTATTGGCCCCATGGGGACCCCGCGCTTTACCTGGGGGGGAGTGGGGGGGTCACTGCTCCGACCTCGCTGCTCCCTCTGGCTGCCCTGCCCAGGCAGACACTGACCCCGGCCCCCCCCCCCCCCCCGTGTCCGTGCCCCCCCCGTGTCCGTGCCCCCCCCCGTGTCCGTCTGTCCCGCGGTTTGTCCAGCTGCAGCCCCGGGCCGTGGGCCAAGGCCGGCGTTGCACAACGGCGGGGGGGCCGCGAGGGGGGCCGGGACGAGGGCGATGTGACCCCCCCAACCCAGAGCATCCTGCTGTGGGGGGACACGGGGGGGCTGCGCGTGCCCCCCCCCCCCCGACCCTGGGGACCAGGAGGGGATGGGGGGGGGTGTCACCCCCTGGGCCACCAACCGCCCCCCCCGGCCCCCCCTACCTTGGCCTCGCATCTCTTGTGGCTGGTGATCTTGCACACTGCGGGGGGGGGCACAAAAGGGACATCAGGACCCCCCCAGACCAAACCAGTCCAGGCCACCAGCATCCCCAGTACTCCCCCCCCATTCTCCCCAGTATCCCCCCCCATTCTCCCCAGTATCCCCCCCCCAGCATCCCCCCCCCCCCCGGCATTATCCCCCCCCAGCATCCTCCCTCATCCCCAGCCCCCCCCCAGCATCCCCTCCCCCCCGGCATTATCCCCCCTCCCAGCCCCCCCCAGCCCCATCCCGCGTGGGGCCGTGGGGGGGCCGTGGGGGGGTCACCTCTGCAGACGAGGCCCTGGGGGCCGAGGGGCTCCCGGCAGGCAGCACACGCCCCCCCCCGCCGGAACGCCTTCTCCCGGAAGCTGTGGGGCGCGGGGGGCTGCCGGGGCTGTGGGATGGACACCCGTGGGCGTGGGGAAGGGCATGGGGGTGCAGGGACCCGTGCGCCCCCCCCTCCCGCCCCCCCCCGTGCGTGGGGACTCTGACGGGCGCACGGACACACGCACTGTGCCCCCGGACCCATGTCACCCCACGGACCCACGCCGTCCCTGCCCCACGCACCCGCAACGCCCCACCGAGGGAAACTGAGGCACGGACCCCCACCACCACGGGAGGGGGCTGATCCGGGAGGGAGGGGGGGCCGTGGGTACCAACAGCGTGGGCTGTTCCACGCCCGGCTGTCCCCAGGGCCCCTCCGTGTCCCTCCCCCCGTGTCCCCCCCCGTGTCCTGGCCCACGGCCGGGGACACCGTGTCCCGCCGCAGGAAGCGGGGCCGGGACCAGCCCAGGAAACGGGGCCCCGGGGGCGGGAGCGATCCGACCCCCCCCCGGGACGGTCCCGCCGGTTCCCACGGCCGGGGGGGCGTGGGAGAGGGGGAGAGTGTGTGTGGGGGCAGCGTGGGAAAAGGGGGAGAGTGGGAAAAGTGGAGAGTAGGAGGGGGAGCAGCGTGGGGGGGGGCGTGGGAAAAGAAGAAGGGGAGGGGGGCGTGGGAGAGAGGGGAGAGTTGGGGGACAGCGTGGGGGGACAGCGTGGGAAAGCAGCTTGGGGGGGGGTTGCTGCACTGCCCCCCCCCGACACAGCGCTCTCGGCTGAGCCCCGGCCAACTCGCGTCACGCGTGGGGAGGGGGCGGCTGGGCGAGACCGCGGGGGGGGGTCCCAGGGGCGAAACCGGGGGGGGGGGTTAACACCCGGGGAGGGGGGGTAGAGGGGGCAGGTCCCGCCGCAAGCCTCCCCCCCGCCCCTGCCGCCCGGTTCCCACGGGGGGACACACCCCACGCGGGACCCCCCCCGGAGGACCCCCCCACCCTCGCCCTACCGTGTCGGTGCCGTCACGGCGGCCGAGCGCGCGCAGCAGCGTCCCCACCGCGCCCGGGGGCTTCATGGCGGCGGGGCCGGGGGGGGCCGGGGGGGGAGCCGGGGGGGGGCCGGGACCGGCTCCGGGAGCGGCTCCGGGACCGACGGGCGGCCCGAGGATGGGCCGGGCCCGCCCCGGCTTCCGCGCACACAAGAGCCGCTTCCCGTGGCCGGAGGGGGGGGGACACACGACACGGAGGGGGGGACACCGGGGGGGACAGCGACACACCGGGGGGGGACCGCCCGAGACCGCGCCGCGTCACGACACGGGTGACGCCGCTGCCTCAGTTTCCCCTTTCCCCCTCCCCCGGTTGGGAAAACCCAGGGAAACCCCCCCAAAAAAAAGCGCGACCCCCCCCCCCCCCAGCTTCCCCTCGTACCTTCATGGTGCTGGGACCCCCCCGCTGCTCCCGGCCCCGGCGGTGCGGCCCCGGAGTGGCGGAGCGCTGCCCCCCCCCCCCCATCCTCCTCCTCCTCCTCCTCCTCCTCCTCCGCCCCCCCTCGCCCCCCCGTGACCGCCGGCCCGTTAACCCCCGCGGGTCGCCCCGGGCAGGAAGGGGTTAAGGGGTTAATGGCACCCGGTTACCGGCACGGGGTGACCCCCCCCCCCCCCGTGACACCCCACCGAGGTGTGGGGGGGAGCCTGGGACACCCCCCCCCCCGCTCCCCCCACCCGTGGGTGCTGCCGCCCTGGGGCTGGAGCACAAGGGGTTAATGGGGGGGCGCCGGGGGGGGCTATAGGGGCCCTGGGGCATCAGCCGGGGGGGGCACAGGGGACTGGGGGTCCCTATAGGGGCCGGGGGGGGCCATTGGGGACCGGGCCCCGTGGGGGGGGCACCCCCGAGCCCATCCCCGTGGCATCCCGCCTTGGGGCGGGGGGGACGCTGGGGCCTCACCGCCCCCCCCCGCGGGGTGTCCCCGGGTTCTGGCTGCCCGGGGGGGGGGTGTCGGCCCGGGAGGGGGGCGGGGTGGGGGTTTGGGGGGCAGGGAGGGGGGGTGGGTGCAGTAATGGGGTTTGGGGTGCAGGGGTGCAGTTTGGGGGCCGGGGGCAGCATTTGGGGCGCAGGGAGGGGGTCTGGGGGGCAGGGAGGGGGGTTCGGGGTGCGGGGAGGGAGGTTTGGGGGGGGAGAGTGGGGGTTTGGGGGGCAGGGAGGGGGTTCGGGTACAGGGAGGGTTTCGGGGCGCAGTGCCCGGCCCCGCAGCCGCTCTCGGGGTCCCCCCCGGCCGCCCCCTCCCCAAATGCTCCCGGGCCGGGGGGGGGGGCGGTGGCCGCGGCTCTTCCTGGTTCCGGCAGCCGCCAGCTCGGCCTTCCCCAAGCCGAGACCCCCCCGTGTGCCCCCCCAGCACACCCCGACCCCCCCAAACCCCACCCCGACCTCCCACGGGGGGGGGGGGGGGCTCAACCCACCCCGGTGTGAACCAGACCCCCCCCCCCCCCCAGCACCTTGGGGCTGTGCCCCCCCCCCCCGCCGTGCCTCGGTCACCCCGGGGAGAGAAGGGGACCCCCCCACGCGGGAACACACCTTTGGGGTGCTGGGGGGGCAGGAGCAGCAGGGCCGGGCCCAGCACCGGCCGCCCCCCCCCCGGCCCATGGGCTCCGGCCGCCTCCGCGTTATTTCGTTATTTTTCCCCTTTTCCCGGCACTTGGCTTCATTATTTTTTATTTATTTTTTTTTTCCTTAAAGATCTTGGAAACAGCCATAAAAAAAAATAACAACTAAACCAACAACCCCTCCTCCTCCTCCTCCTCCTCCTCGCCCGGCCACGGCCGCTGTCCCCGTGTGGGTGGGGGGGACACTGCGTGGGGGGGGGGTTGGGGTCAGGGGGCTCCAGGCACGTTGTGCCCCCCCAAAATGGGGACGTGGGGTGGGCACCCCCCTGGTGGGGTGGCGGAGGTGGGGACGGGTGTCCCCTCCGTGCTGGTGGCGATGTCCCACGGCGGGTCAGTGTCCCCTGGGGGGGGCACACACACACACACAGGGTGGGATCTGCCGTCCAGCCTGGGGGGGGCCGGGCCCCCCCGGGTCCTGCTCCAGCGGCTGGTGGGGGCATCGGGGGTCTGGGGGGGCTCGGAGCCCCCCTGGCACTGGGGACCCCGAGATTCAGGGACACCCCCCCCCCCGGCCAGGGAGATCTGGGGGTGCAGGGGAAAGCTCAGTCCGGGCAGAGGAGACGGCCCCAGCGCAGGGGTCCCCCCGCAGCCCCCCCCGGGCCCCCCCCAGCCCCATCTCACGCCCCCGCAGCCGGATTTGGCCCCCGCGGTGCCTGCGCCGGCCAAGGCGGGGAGCGGAGACAGAGCCCCCATTGTGGGGTCGGGTTCTCCTGCAGAAACACTCGGGGGGGCCGGGGGGGGGGGAACGGGGGGGCCGGGGGGGCATTTTAAAGGCACCGGCCCCAGGGGTTCCAGCCGGGAAAGGCACCGGCGCGAGGGAGGAAGACGGCGGCGACGAAGCCCCCCGCAATGAAGCCCCCCCAGATGAAGCCCTCCCCCCCCCCCGTCAGCTCCTGGCCCAGGGCAGTTTGTGCTGAACGGGGGGGGGGGGGCACCATCAGCCCCCTCCCCGCATTAATTAAGCTTTAATTAAGCTTGTTATGGGGCAAGGGTACCAAAATCTGGGGGTACTGGGACCCCCACACGGGCGAGGGGCTGGGGGGTGGATGGGAGACGGGCTGGAAAGGACGGGAGGAAGGAGGAGGAGGAAGGAGGAAGAAGGAAGGAGGGAGGAAGAAGGGAGAAAGGAGGAAGAAGAAGGAAGGAGGGGAGGAAGAAGGGGAGGAAGAAGAAGGGAGGAAGAAGGAAGGAGGAAGAAGGAAGAAGAAGGAAGGAGGGGAGGAAGAAGGGGAGGAAGAAGAAGGGAGGAAGAAGGAAGGAGGAAGAAGGGGCCCTGGCCAGCTCCAGGCCACCCCCGGTGCCACCCCCGGGCTGGGGGCCCAGCAGTTTTGGGGGGGGGGGGTTAAAGGATTGGGGCGTTAGAGGGCATTTCGAGATTCGATTTATTGGAGGAAACAAACAAAACCAAAAATCATCACGCGGGGGGTACAGAGCCAGCGGCAGCTCCGGGGCCCACGCCCCACTACGAAGCGTTTTCGTAATTATTTTGTACAAATTTTTACAGGTTTCGCTGCGGAGGGGGCAGACGCAGGGAGCCAGCCCCGGGGGGGGTCGGGGGGGGCCCTCGCCGTCCCCCAGCTAAAATACGGCCGAACCCGCCGCGAGGTGCCGGGGGGAGGTGGAACAGGCGAGTTCCCCCCTTTTCCCCCCAAATAAAAAGGGGGGGACGTGCTGGGGGAAGCGGGTGAGTTTGGGGGACACCCCCCCCCCCCCCGGTGACGGCAATTCTGCTAAAAAAGGAAAAAAACCCTGGAAATGGGTCAAGGTGGGGGCCACAAATCCGGGTTTAGCCCAGGCTGGCGACTGGTGGGGCAGGCACGGGGCGAGGAGGAGGAGGAGGAGGAGGAGGAAGGTGCCCCGGGGGTGCCGATAACTCGGAGGGAGCCCCCGCTCCCCCATCCCCCGGGACCGCAGCCCTACCTTACGCGGAGCTTTGTTACCGACGCGGCGCAGAACCGCTCGGGGTTTGGCTGGCGAGAGGAGGAGGAAGAGGAGGGAGGAAGGCCAGCGCTTCCTCGGCCGCCCCGCGCCCCTCGCCCACCGCATCCTCGGCTCCGGGACGAGGAAAAACCCGCACTCCTCTCGCTCCTGGGGTTAGGTCAATACTTTAAAGGCTGCAGCACCAGGCAAGAGATTCGTTTCCTTTTTTTTTTTTTTTTCCCCCACTGTTTGGGGTTTTTTAATGGGGTTTTTGGGTTTTTTTTTTTTTTGATTTAAAAAGTTTAAGAAAGGTCTCCAGGAGATGTTGAGTTTTAGGTTTTATTTCTGTCTTGTCTGGATAGAGGTTTGGTTTTTTTGTGGTGGTTTTTTTTTTTCCTTTTTTTAATTCTCCAAGCGATCCCAAGGCGGCGGCTGGTCGGGAGACGGCGCAAGGGCCCGGAGGTTTTGTGTTTTTTGTTTTGTTTTGTTTTGTTTTTTTTTTTTATTCGGCGCATTCTTCATCGTCGCCATCATCTTCGCCATCTACTGACAGAGCAGCGTACTTGCTGGCGTGGCTGAACTGCTGGGAGGGAGGGAGGTTGGTTACGGGCCGAGCACCAAAGGGCGCTCAGACCTCTACCGCGTGCAGGAAAATAACCAAAAAAAAACCCCAAACCAGACCCAAAACCGCCCCGGCCAAGAGGAGTAACGGCGGCGTGGGAGCTCACGCCCCAGCCCAAGCGCCCGGTGTCCCCCAAAGCCGCATCCCCCCCCAAAGAGCTTACGGAGGGAGGGTTCTCGTCAAGTTTCTTTGGCTCAGACGCAGGTCGCGAGTCGTGATCCTTTCTGCTCTCTTTCCTGCAAGAGCCGGAGGCCGGTGAGGCGGCACCCGCCGCAGGGACACCCCCCCCCCCAAAAAAAAAAAAAAAAGGGCCGCGGGGTTTGTGAGCAGAGCCCGGGTCTGAATCCCCGCTTCGCTCGAGGGAAGAGGCCGCCCGCGGCGCCGGAGGGAGCGGGATGAACCCTGAGCTGCGGCCGGGGTGGGGTGGTGACGCCCCGATTCCCGAGCTGGGGGTGACACGGCGGGGGACGCTCACCTGTCTGCATCTCCCGGGCCACGGCTGGAGCTCCCGCTCCGCACCTTGGAACCGCTCTCCCGTCCCCCGTCCGGTTTGTTCTCATCTCCTGGAGGGAACAAAACACCGCGAGGTCTCGCACCGAACGCGCGAGCGCCCAGCCGGAGGTTGTCCGGATCGCTGCTTCGGCCCTCTCCCACGCCAGGGGACAGTTTTTGGAGCTTCAGGTGGCAAAGCGGCCGCTCGTAGAGCCGGGAGCGGCTCCCGTGGGTCTCACCTTTCCTGTGGGTGTTTTTCGGGGGTGCCCCATCTTCCACGGGCAGGCTGGGGGCCGTCTGGCCAGCGCTGGGAGGGGGGAAGTAAAAGACGAACAACATCAAGACCTTGAGAAGGAGACACCAACGCCGCGGAGCTGTTCGTCGCCCCGGGACGGGGAATCCTCGGACCAGGGGGACATCGGGACGGAGCGGTGGCTCTACCAACCGCCTGGCACGGGGGAAACCCCGAGGGGGTCAGGACACGTCCCCCCCACCCCGCGGCACTGACCTCGTAGGAGAGTGCTGCTCCGAATCCGAGCTCTGCGAGCGGGCAGGGGGGTTGCTGCTCCGCTTCACCCAGGCGTTCTCCTTGGGCGGGGGCGCGGGCATCACCTTCAGGGGCTGCTTCTCCTCCTTCGGCTTGGAGGTGGGAGAAGGGGCATCGTCCTCTTTGGTGAACGTCTCGTTCTCCAAAGACTTCTCGCTCTCCCTCCTTCGCGTGGCTGCAGGGCAGGGGGGGACACGACACACGCAAACGATCGCAGGGTCACGCGTTGAGCTGCGGGAGGGGTGACGAGTGCCGGGCCCGGCTCGGGGCCACCCTGCTCTCTACTTACTCCTGCCCGTCGGGCCGGTTCCCACAGAGGTGCCGGGGGGCCCCGAGGTGCCGGTCTGCGAGGACTCGCTCCCCGTCCGTGATCGCTCCTGGTTCTCTTCGCTTCGCCAGCTGGGGTGCCTGCGCCGGAGGGGAAAGGGGGCTGATCCGGGCGCTCGGGAGCCGCGACGAGGGAAGAGGGTTACAGGTGGGTTTAGGGCACCCCCAGAAAGGCAGAAGACCCTGCCCCGGCCCACCTCTCTCGGGGTCGTCTCTCTATCCTCTTATCATCCTCCAGCTGGCGTTGCAGCTTCTCTTGCTCCTTCTGTAGCCGCTCTTCCACCTCCCGCTCCCTGGCAGCCGTGTCCACCGGTTTGGCCCCCCCGAAGATGGAGGCAGCCCGGCTGGACTGGGGCGCAGGGGCCACGGAGGTCTCCTCCTCCTTGGGTGCGCTCCGGGGCTTCAGGTTCAGCTTCGGCCTCTGAGTGGGACCTGGGAGGGAGCGGAGACACCAGAGTGAGCAGGAATCCCGCCCCGAGCCGCTCCCAGGGGAGCCGGGGGAGGTCAGATCCCCCCCCCAAAGCCGTTACCTCTGTCCTCGCGGCGGAAATCATCCCGGCCGTAATCATCCCGCGAGTTCCACCTATCCATCCGGTCATCCCGTCGGTCATAGCGGTCTTCGTAGCGGTCACCGCACCCTCGGTAGTCGTCATCCCGGCGATACCCGCTGCCGAAGGCCCTCCTGCCGCTGCCTATCCTGGAATCGTAGCCTGCGGGAGGAAAGGAAACCCTTCCTGCTGAGTCCCGATCCCTCCCGGGCTGGCGGGGCGCAGGGCAGGAGGCCTTCCCGCAGCCCAGCGTCGTCTTAACGCAACGGCCTTAAAACCTGGGCTCCGGTGAGGACTAGAGCAAGGCGGGGGATTAAAGTCACCCAGAAGAGCCCCAGCTCACCTTCCGCACCCCTTCCGCGGTTACAGCGGGGGGAACTGGGCCAGGCTGGGCAACTCGTCTGCCGCGGCAGAGTCTCGCCCTCACCCCCTCCGCCCCAGCAATCCTTCGGGAAGATCCTACCTCGGTCGTAGTCCCTGCTGCGGTCATCGTAGCGATCCCTGCCCCCGAAGCCACGGTCCATATCCCTCCGCGGACCATCACGATACCGATCGTCGTAGCGATCCCGATACCCTGGAGGTGGGAGAAGGAGGGGAGGGGTCCAGCATGAGCGGGGCGGCTCAGAGGAACCCGGCACGTCGTTTTAGGCTGAACGCTCCAGTGACAAGACAGCGGCAAGGATTTTCTTGCGCTCGTTACTGTAGGAGAGTCACAAATCCCTTAACGAAGCAGGAAAATCCTGCTGCTGTTCTCCAGACGGGCGCCCTTACGATAATCCAGCCAGGGAAACAAGCTCCGGGTGGCCGCTCTGTCAGCGCCCGATCAGAGACAGAGCAGAATAAAGCACACCTGGATGTCAAGATAATGCAGATTTTTCAGGGGAAACAACGGATAGGAGGAAGAACTATTCATCTGGAAAGATGCGGCAGATTCGGCTCTGGGCTACGGATGCAGGGGAAGTGACCACCAAATCCCGCAGGAAATCTGCTCGTCAGGGGAGGGGCGGAGGGAAGCCACAGCCCGACTGCTTCGTTAGCGTTCAGATCCCCTCAGCTGCCGTTTCGGGACGGCGGCGGAAGGAACGCGTTATTTTTCTGCCAACTCACTGTCTCCAAAGCTGTCGTCGCCCCTGCGAGGCGGGTAATCGTCAAAGCTGTCGGTGGTGGCAGGACGGGCCCTCCAGTCGCTCTCGAACCTCTCCGAGTCACGGAAGCGATCCCGATCTCTGCCAAAGCAGCGATCGTCCCGATCTGCCGGGGAACGGAAGGAAATTTCAGCTCGCAGGGTGGAGAGCGGCTGTCAGCGGCGAATCGAGCGAGAGCACAACCCAACCCCTCGAATTCACTAGTCTGCGCCAGCAGGAACCGCTGACGCTTTGAAAAGCCCTCGGCCGAGTCAATTAGCGAGCAGGGACAGTGCAGGGGCACGGGACATCGTTAGGTAAGTGCTGGCGGGGAAAACATCCCGGCCGGGCCCTCCAGCCATGCAGGCAGGAGCCAAGCCCGTGCCCCGGCCCGGAGCTCAGACCTGGCGATCCGGGTCGTGACAACAGCGATTCCTCCGTCCTTAGCCAGGCCGATCACCGACCCGGCGCAAGACGTGGTTACCGAGACAGCCGGTGCGAAGGGAAGGTCGCGAGCTCACCTTTATCCTGAGCTTGATCAGCAACATCCACTCGTATTCTTCTGTTCCCTAGAGACTGAAAACAACAGCGAGAAGTCGGCCTTTGCGGCCTCAAGACACACACAGGGGCGAGAAGAGCCGATCCTGCCGCGATGCCCCAGCACGGAGCAGGCAGCTTGTACAACACAGGGGCTGACGGCCTTAAAAAAGCATTTTCTTCCCCATTTAAGTCTTTCTCAAGCAGGGACAACCATCCTTCTACAAGAAGACACTTCTGAATGCATCTCTAGCGCCCAGGGCTGCACGGGAACGCGCCTGATCTGACGGGGGGTGGGTCACGCACCAGCCCTGCTCCGTCAGGGGTTGGACTCACCTCTTCATTGAGGCTCAGAGCCTGGAACAAGGAGTCTATGTCTTCAAACTCAGCATAACCAAAACCTTTCAACCTCTCCGGATTGGTAGGCTCCCGCGGCAAACGTACAGCACTTATCTGCAGCGAGAGAGGAGAGGAAAGCTCTCGTTAAGATTCTTGCTCCCCGACGTTAATACGATGGGGCAAGGATCGAGTTAGCTGAGACCACGCCACCCGTTGCTGTCAGAGGACTGAATAAATCCTCTCGACGATGAGCAGGGAAGAGGGGGTTCAACTCCCCCTTCAACCACGCAACAGGTTCCCGCCACAAGTGTCACCGACGCTTGTCTGGAGGGAGGAATTTGGCCCCGGCAAGAATTCCAGCTGCAGATCTCCAGCGGCTGCAGCGGGAATGGATCTAAGGGCCAGGACGGCTCTGCGCCCCAGGAACAAGGCTCCAGCCCCTGAAGCCAGCAGGAGCCGTCCCTCGGCATCCCGCCGCTTTCGGAGCTCGTCCCAGGCTCCTGAGAACAACCCTCCTGACAACCAGTTTCAGACCCGTTCAGGCGAGACTCTGTGCCTCTCCTTGCTGGATTTCGGTTCCCAAAGCGCGGCTGCTCCCAGGTCGCTCCCCGCTCAGAGGCCCGGGAAGCGGCAGCAGCCTGCGGAGCTCGTTACGTGCCAGCAAAGGGAAAGCACAAATTGCATTCGGACGAGCCGTGCGTGAGGAACCACCGCTCGGACCAGCACCAGGAGAGGCCGGGCAGGGAGACCGAGTGACGGACGCAGAGCAAAAACTGTTCTGCAAGGCCGAGAGCCAGCACCGTGCTTTGCTTCTTACTCTCCTGCGTAGCACCGACCCATCTGCCTCTCAGCTCCCTCCTCCTCCTCGTCCACGAGTTTCACCCACGCTATTACTCTCCGAGGAGGAGTGGATGCTGCCTCAGCAAGCACGAAAGGGTAGAAAAAACAAGATGAAAATAAAAGACCAAGGTAAGCAGCGCGGGGAGCTATCTGCTGCCGTCAGCACGGCTCGCTGCCGCGCGGGGAATGCCGGACTCCAGCTGCATTTCCCAAGCTGACCTTCCGGGAGGGACGCGGCCATTCCTCAGCATTACTTGCTGTCCCTCCTTCACCCTCCCCAAATAACCCAAGGGCCCCAACACTCTTAAAGCTGGGAAAAATCATCTCGTCGGGGCAGTCGCAGTCTCCCCAGGAGCGTCTCCTGCTCTCGGCCACGGGGGAGGACGCATCTTGAGGAAACCCCTCGAGAGGAGCGGACCCAGCGCAGGCTGAACTGGAGCCTGTTGGCAAAGTCTGGGGCACCTCCGTGAAATTAGATTTAAGGGCAGAAAATGACGGACAGGCAGAGGAGGAGGAGAAAAAAAAAAAAAGTGAGAAACAGCAGAGGGAAGGCCGAGCTCATCGTCGCCGGTGCTCCGGCTGCTGGAGCAGGTCATAGCAAGTCTATTTTAATTGGGAATAAATTTAGTTTTCCCCAAGTCGAGACTGTTTTGCTTGCGACTAATTGGTAAGCGATCTCCTCATCCTTACTGCGACCCACAAACATTCTCATCCTGTTTCCTCCCCCTGCCGCGCTGAGGGGGATCGAGCGAGCAGCGGGGTGGGCGCTAGGCACCAGCTACGCACCCTAAATCACCCCGAGATCCGGCCCAACCTCCTCTCTTCACCTGGTTCAACAGGAGGAACACCAGCCGCCCGCTTTAAAAGGGTTCTTGCTCCGTCACCATCATGGCTGAAACAGCAGGAACAGCCGCTTGCTTGCTGCTAGTCAAGCGACTCAACTGAGATCGAGCAACCCGACAGCCGTGGCTGGCTGGAAACCGTCGCTCGCAGCCAGCTCCAGACACGGACGTACACCCCCAGGAGCCAGGAACCGCTTTGGCCGATCCATGGCGAAGCAGGAACCAACACACGGAGTGCGAACGGGGATCGCGGCATCCAAAATCACGGGATTTATGGCCCACGTTACCCCCTGCCCCGCCACCCGGACCGGGCTCTGAGCCGTTACTCACGTTGAGTCCTCTGAAGAAGTCCTTGATGGATTCTTCCGTCACGTCATAGGGCAGGTTTCCCAGAAAGGCCGTGTAGGGGGGGGATTTCGGGAGGCGGCTTCTGTCTATGTTGGGTTCCCGAGCAGCCCGCGGGGCGGTGGGCAGGATGGAGCGGTCGATCGGAGGGGCCCGGTACACGTCGTCATCGTTACTGTGCCAAGTGGTAGAAACTAAAGAGAGAAATTTGGCAAATCACCCAAAACCCACTGAACTAGAGACCGGTTACTGCCAACGCGGCACGGTGCCGCGTTACGGCTGAGGAGCTGCACGTTAAAGCCCCGAAATTCATCCGGCCGAGCTGTCGGGCAGCCCAGCATGAAAGAAGCTGCCCAAAAGGCACCAGCAGCCCCCAAGGAGAAACCGAGGCAGACTAAAACCGCAAGGGAGAGCGACCGTTTAGTCCGGCAACCCATTTAATAAAGCATTAAACCTTCCCCGGATTAATTCCCATTTGAATCGCAGCCCGTCTCGTGGAAAAATACCAGGGCTTCGGTGAATCTGCCCACCCTCCGCTCTCTCTGCTCTGCCTCTCGGTTACGCCGACAAAAAGCTCTTTATGCCACTTCTCTACCGCGCGTGGGTGCAAATCTCCCTCCCCTTCACCAGACTGTCAGTCTCAGTCCTAACGAGAACTCCGTTTGCTCTCCGAGCTTAATTACTGCCCAGAAAAGAAACAATCAGCAAATTTCCCAATGTTTGGGTGTGTCGTTCCGGGTCACCGGCTGTTCACGGGTATGACCAAACCCGGAGCTGGCAGCGGTGCGGTTACCAACGCTTCCCACTCGGTTCTTCCCCCTGCAGCGGCGTAAGAAGGGGAAGGATCTACGTGCAGACAAACTGCCTCCGCAGCCCTCAAACCCCACGAGGAAGCCAGAAGCAAAAAGCTGCTTCTTTTAACGCCGCAGGCCGAGAGACTTCTGCTATCGGTGTTTGATCTGGGAGCCGCGGACTCCCGCAAGCCGGGCAATGACAGTACCGTCTCCTTCCAGGTCATCTGTCTCGTCGGCCCAGCTGACGGGTTTGGGGATATAGGTAGGGCCACCGCCGCCGCCACCGTCCTCTGCCAGAAAATCCGTCAGAGTGAGGGTCTTGCCCTTCTTGGCCTTCTTCTTAGCTGTTGGGGAGAGAAAGAGAGGAGAGGGGAGTGAGCGACGCCCGGGAACGGCCTGGTTTGGGCAGGGTGGGGAAGGAGGGGCGGCCGATGGGTGCGATCGAGAGGTGACACGAGTGACCGCAACGCAGGCGCCGGCCATCCCATCCCGATTTATTTTCTACTTCCAAAGGGATAACAGCCGCAAATTCAGCACAGCCGAGAACTGAGGCTCCCATCGCTTGAAGCACGCTCACGCTTCACATTTCGGGGGTCAACCGTACCCACAAACCTCCCCGGGGGCTGTTTATTTTGGGGGAGGAGGCAGTAGAGGGAGAAGCCACCCCACTTCCACCCAGGCCACAAGCAGGGGACGTGGCGGAGCACGGCACGGCAATCCCACAGCCGCTGGGATCCCTCCGGCGCCAGAAGCCGGCCGGCCTCGCCGACATCTTAACGAATCTCCCAACTCCTCCAGCTCGGGGAGGTTTTTCGGCTCTGCTGGAGCTGTGAGGGGCCAGAGAGCATTTATTCATCGAGGCTTCGCCATCTCCCGAGGAAGTCGGGCGTCGCAACGGGCTGCGACACCTCCCAGTGGCGCCGGGGAAGCCGGGCTATTTTTAGGAAGGCGGGTTATGATGCAGTTTGCAAAATTCAGCTTTTTTTTTTTTTTTTTTTTTCCCCCTTGCGGAAGGAATTGCTGCCCCCCTGCGGCGTTGCCGGCGAGAGCAGGGGCCGACAGCGCCTTTACCTGCAAAACCAGCAACTTTATCTGCAAAAATAGCACCTTTATCTGCAAAAATATTTCTGGGCAGAGCACCGGGGGAGGCTCAGGCACCCCCAGTGACTTGGGACACCCCCTCCGCAGGGTTTATAAGCCAGGAGAAAGAAAAGCCTTAAAAGATACTATAGAGACAGCAATGCAAAACCCACTAATTGCTTTTGAAAACACGCGCTCTTATCTTCGTTAAGAAGAAATAATAAACTTTGGGACTGCTGGACCTCACGCAGATAATCTCTAACCAGGCTGCTGGCCGGGGAGTGTGATAATTAACCGGTGAAGCGTCGCAGCAGCCTTAACGAAGATAAAAATGACAGAGGCGGGAGTTTCGCAGGCTACTCGTTTGCCGTCTCTAATTAGCCGACGCTCGCCTGCCAGCGCTCAGAGCTGAGGGATTGCTCACCAAACGACGCTTAAAATGGTTTCTTGCACAGAAATCGCTGCACCAGCATCGATGCAACAACCGCCAGCGTCTTCCAGCAGAGAAACGAGAGGGTGAGAGGCTCCAGGTACGGATCGACCGCCCGTGCGTGACACCAGGCCCCAGTCCTGCTTCCAAGCCCCCCAAATCCTCATTTTTGGGGTCCTGTTCTTCCCCTTTGGTCTCAGTCCGGGTTTTAAGGCAGCACAAAACCGTACCCTGCTCTCTCAGCCAGGCGCTGGGCAGATGCAGCCATCCTGCCCTCCCGAACTCGCTCCCACCGTCTCCAGGAGCTCCCGTTCTCCCGCGCTCTTGCCAGATCTTTGTTCCCAGCATCCACTGAGACCCCGCAAGGGACAGAGAGCTGAGCCTAAAAATGACCCTTTACCCCGCAGTACGGCCAGCTTCACCCCCAGACGCGTTATCCAGTCCCACTCCCATCCTCCCCTTAACCACCAAAGAGCTGCCTGGGCCGTACCCACACGAGCCGAAGAACTATTAGGGCAGAAAGGTCCCCCAGCACCGTCTCCTCGAGCCCGCAGCCTCCCCGGGCAGCCATCGCTCCTTGCCAACATCTCCCGGCCTGCTCGGCTCTTCCAGCCCGTGGTTCCGCTCTGAGTGGTTTCGGTAAAGCCGCGACGGCCGAGCGATGCGGAACGGCACCGACAGCAACGGGGAGACACGGGGCGGCCGCTCTCCCCGGCTCCGAGCATCGCCCCTCTCCTTACGGCAAGACCCTGGTCACGCTCTGGAGAAGACCCTGGCAGCGCTCGGTCGTCTTCTCGCACCTCCAGCCGCTTCCCGCTCCCACGGGCATCGCAGCCTTGGCTTCGGGACTCCGGGTGACGGGAAAGGCTTCCCCCAGGAGCCCAAACACAGACGGAGCCACCCTGGGGGGGGTGACCCAGCGACACTCACACCTCTTGCCCCCCCGAGCTCTCCCTGGAGCTGCTCCACGCCGGTCACAGAGCAGGAGAAATGGTTTCTGACACCCCCGGAGAGCGGGCGGCACCCCGAGGACCCTGTAAAGCCTGGCAGAGAGCTCCGATCCAGTTGAGAAACACCTGACCTCAGGGGGTGACACCTTCCAGCCCCCCAGGGCTGTGTGAGCGGCTGTATCCGAGAGGGTGACAAGCTACAGGCGCTGCCCAGGGGCCTCACCAACCCCCAGGAGCCCCCTGGGGCTTCTGCCGCCAGCTGCAAGCATCGCTGGGTCCCCCCAAATCTTGCCACTGGTTTTCAGGACAGCGAGCCTTTCCGATCTATCCATAGGCAAAGGCCAGAAGCCATAAATCCGGTCAGCCCTTTGGAACAGCTCAAGCTCCGTTTGCCAAGGGGAAACTCATGGAAAGATGACGTCAGTCCCGGATAAAAACGCTGGGAGAGCAGCAGCGGCGGTGACCGCCTGGAAAAAACGAAGGAGAAACACTCTCCTGATGGAGATGAGAGCTGTTCCCAAGGAAGGGACGCTGGGCGGCTTTTCACCTTCCCCAGCACGCCATAAACGCTTCCCAAATGACACCGGATCTGCTCCTGAGCGGCCACCGGCCTTGGAAAACCGGCAGGTTGGGTTCGCTCAAACGGCCACTGAGTCCCGGGCAGGAGGTGACGGCGCGAAGCAGCTTCTGTCGCAGGATAACGGCGTCGCTCTGGGCAAAATCTGCCCCTTCCTCCTGGTTTTAACCCTGCCGAGGGGCAGCCGAATCCCCCCCCGGCGAGGCGCTGGGGCTCGGTCAGCCTCCGCGCGTGGTTTTTGACACAGAACAGGGCACGTGGAACCCTGCGGAGAGTCCTGCGGCCACGATCTGCGCCCGACAACCTCCCCCGTACTCAGAGCCCCCGACGCATCGCCAGGCCGGGCCCCCGCGCTGCTCCGTGGGGCTGTCTGGGGTCAGATCAGCGATGCCCACCCCGCGCTACGGAGAAGGGCCAAGGCGCTCGGCATCAACCCTCCCATTTCAAAGCATGACGGGGCTGTTCGGCCTCGCTGCAGCTTTACGGGCCCAGACGGAGCCCTCGCCTTCTGGCAGCGGGCAGGCAGCAGCGTCCCTGCCCGCCACGACACCAACCTAAGCTCTCTGCCCCGGTTTAAGGTTTCCCCTACGTGCCAGAGCTTCACCAGGCTGACGTCCATCGCGGTGCCGCGTCTCAGCCAGCCACGAGAACACCAGCTGGGGAAACCACAGAGGGTTTTTTTTTTGGGGGGGGGGAAGTGAATAATTTCTGCATTTCCCCCCCCCCCCCCGCACCGGGCTCCAAATGGCGCCCGCAGCTGGAAGAGAGCGGCTCAGTCCCCGAGGGGCAACGTTTTCGGGCTGCAGGGAGGGCGATGCTCTCGCTCTGCGGTGGATTTATCAACGGGGGTGGTTTATTTGGGGGAAAAAAAGAGTGAAAAATGGCTCAGCGGGGGTTCGGCCAAGGAAAGAGCCGCCCCCACGGATGCCTGCCCGGCTCCTGCCTGCACCGAGCGCTGCCCGACCACCATCTTATGGAGAATCACCACCGGGAGCAGCAGCAGGCGCGGGGGGGACCCGGCCGGGGGTGGGGGGGTTGTCCCGCACAGCGGCTCCGCCGCCCCCCGGGTGACCGACGAGCCGTTCCCCCCCTCCCCCGCCCCGTTTGCCCGGTACCGGCGGCCGCAAGGAGACTCAAGGGTACGCGGCGGCGCTCCGGGCCCGGGAGGAGGGAGGCGGGGCGGGGCTCCAGTGTCCCCCCCCCGGGGCCGTGGCCCCTCCCGGTGCCGCCCCCCCCCCCCCGGTACCGGCCGCCCGACCGCGTGCGCGCCGCGCACCCACGTGGGTGCCGCCCTGCCCTGCCCTGCCCCCCCCCCTCCCCGGCCCGGGCCGCTCCGCGCCTGCGCAGTGACGCGGCCGAAGGTTCCATCTGGTTCCCCCCTCCCCGCGTCGGACGTCAATCACCGCCGGCGGCGCGCGCCCCCCCACCAATAGGAGGCGGGCGGGGGAAGCGGCCGCGCGCGCCGTCCCTCAGGGGGCGGTGTGGGGGAGGGGGGGGGGCCCGGTTCTCCTCCTCCGCTGCCGCCGCCGCCACCGCGGCCCGGCCCGGCCCCGCCGCTGCCGCCCGCCCCCACCACCACTCCCCCACCCCCCCCCCCCCCCCGGGGAGCGGCGGCGCCCGGCGCGGTCGTGGCGGGGGGGAGGCCCATCGGGGCCGGCCGCGCTCCGCGGAGGCCGCCGGGCACCGCCGCCGCCGCGCAGCGCTCACCTGAGGCCGCCATGTTGGGAACAGGCAGAGAAGGCAAAGGACCCGGATGGCGCCGTCACGTGACTATGAGCGCCCCGCCCCTCCGGAGGCGGGGCCGGGTGGGGAGAGGCTGATTCTGCGCTTGGCGGCGCCGCCCGCGCCGCGATCGTGCGCTGGGGCTGCCGTGCAACGCACCACACCCCGCGTGCAAGGCACCACGCCCCGCGTGCAACGCACCACACCCCGCGAGCACCGCGAGCCTTGTGCAATGCACCAGCACCCTCCGTGCAAGGCACCAGCACCCTGCAAGCACCACGACACTCGTGCAATGCACCCGCACTCTCTGTGCACCAGCACCCTCCGTGCAATGCACCAGCACCCTGCAAGCACCACGACCCTTGTGCAACGCACCAGCCGCCCCCAGAGCACCGTGACCTTCGTGCAACGCACCAGCACCCCCCGTGCGCTGCCAGCCCTCGTGCAGTGCACGCCCCCCTCGTGTGCGTGGCTGGGCACGCCGTCCCCCCCTCCCTGCACGCCTGCAACGCACACTCCCACCCTGGTGCACTGCCTTGCACCCCCTGCCTTGCACCCCAGCTTTGCAGGCTGAGCCGGGGCCCGGCCGTGGGTCACGGCCGTGGGGTGCAGATCACCCCCTCCCCCCCCGCCCGGTCCCCCCGTGTCCCGGCCACCCGTGGGGCTCAGCCCCGGGCTGACGGCCGCAGGTCGGGAACGGCCCCGGTGCGGGGGGGGGGGGGGGAGACTTTGGGGTCCCTCCAGCTGCTTTGGGGGGGTGGGGAGATGCCTCGGGGGACCCCGACGTGAGGGGGGGACGGCGGGGGGGCCATGCCCGTGGGGGCAGCTCCGTGGGGACGGGGACAGCCCGGTCCCGTGGGGGCAGCGGGGGGAAGGAGGGAGCAGGGCTGGCTGGCTGTCGGGCCGCCCCCCGCCCTCTCCCTGCACCCAGCCCCAGCCCCCCCATCCTCCTCCAGCTGGACGCACATCTGGCTGCCCGGCTGGACGCACATCTGTCTGCCCAGCCCTCTGCACATCTGTCTGCCTGGCTGGCTGCACATCTGGCTGCCCGGCTGGACGCACATCTGGCTGCCCGGCTGGCTGCACATCTGGCTGCCCGGCTGGACGCACATCTGTCTGCCCGGCTGGCTGCACATCTGTCTGCCCGGCGGGACGCACATCTGGCTGCCCGGCTGGACGCACATCTGTCTGCCCAGCCCTCTGCACATCTGTCTGCCTGGCTGGACGCACATCTGGCTGCCCGGCTGGACGCACATCTGTCTGCCCAGCCCTCTGCACATCTGTCTGCCTGGCTGGCTGCACATCTGGCTGCCCGGCTGGACGCACATCTGGCTGCCCGGCTGGCTGCACATCTGGCTGCCTGGCTGGACGCACATCTGGCTGCCCGGCTGGACGCACATCTGTCTGCCCAGCCCTCTGCACATCTGTCTGCCTGGCTGGCTGCACATCTGGCTGCCCGGCTGGCTGCACATCTGTCTGCCTGGCCCTCTGCACATCTGTCTGCCCAGCCCTCTGCACATCTGTCTGCCCGGCCGTCCCCCCAGCTGTCCAGCTGTGTGGCCCACTGTCCACGCACCCACCCACCCGTCCGTCCCTCCATGCACCCACCCCTCAGCACCAAACCGCCCACCCGTCCACCTGCCCCCCCGTGCCTCAGTTTCCCCTCTGGAGCAGCCCCCCGTGGCCCCAAGCCCGGTTCCCTCCCCCAGCAGAAGGAGACACCAGGACAGAACATCTCAGCGGGGGCAAGGAATCGCCATTTTATTGGGGGGGGGGGCTCGGGGGGCCCCCCCGGGGCGGGGGGGGGCCTCAGTACGCCCGCACCTTCACCTCCTTCGTCTCCGTCACCACCTTGCCGTCCACCACCTTCTGCGTGGTCTTCTGCGTGGTGGAGGTGGTCTCCTTCTCCAGGGCGTCCTGCAGGCTGCGGGGCGGGGAAGGGGTGGCTGAGGGTGCTGGGGGGCACCCCGGGGTGTCCCCTCCCCGTGCCCGGCTCCCGCTGGACGTGTGTGTCCCCCCCCTTCCCCAGCGGCACCCCAAGGTGACGGAGCTGGAGCATCCTTGAGCCTCGATGGACATCCCGTCACCCGGGGCTCATCCCGGCTGGATGCCACCGCTGCCCCCTTCCCGCCCCAGGACCATCCTGCGGAAAGGAGCTGGGACATCCCAGCACCCGGCTGGATGCCACCGCTGTCCCCTTGCTGTCCCCAGACCATCCCGAAGGATGGGACCCGGACATCCCATCGCCCAGGGTTCATCCCAGCTGGATGCCACCGCTGTCACTGTCCCCTTCCCGCCCCAGGACCATCCTGAAGGATGGGATCCGGACACCCCATCACCCGGCGCTCATCCTTTCTGGATGCCACCACTGTCACTGTCCCCTTCCCACCCCAGGACCATCCTGAAGGATGGCACCCAGACATCCCATCACCCGGCGCTCATCCTTTCTGGATGCCACCACTGTCACTGTCCCCTTCCCACCCCAGGACCATCCTGAAGGATGGCACCCAGACATCCCATCACCCGGCGCTCATCCTTTCTGGATGCCACCACTGTCACTGTCCCCTTCCCACCCCAGGACCATCCTGAAGGATGGCACCCAGACATCCCATCACCCGGCGCTCATCCTTTCTGGATGCCACCGCTGTCATGGTCCCCTTCCCGCCCCACGCCCACCCTTCGGGCCGCCCCCCTGGTGTCCCCCCCCGTGTCCCCCCAGCCCGTTCCCAATACCTGAACTCCTCCCCTCCCTCCAGCAGCTGCCGGTAGGTCGTGATCTCGGCCTCCAGCTTGCTCTTGACGTTGAGCAGCGCCTGGTACTCCTCGGCCTGACGCTGCAGCTCGTTGCGCACTTGCACCAGCTCCGCCTCCGCGCGCAGGATCAGGCCGTTGAGGTGCTCCATCTGCATCCCGTAGCGGCTCTCCACCTCCAGCAAGTTGCCTTCCAAGCCGGCTTTCTGCGGAGCATCGCGCCGAGGTTGGGCGAGGGCGGTTGGGTGACCCCGTGGGGCTGGATGGTTTGGGGGTGGGGATGTGGGGGGGTGATGTCATTTTTTTTTTTCAGGGGGGCACCTGGTTGCGGAGGGACTCCAGGTCGATCTCCAGGGTCTGGACGGAACGGCGGAGGTCCACCACGGTGCTGCGGGCTGTGTCGACGTCCTTGCTGCTCTGTGTGATCTCGATGGTGCTCTCGGTGATCTTGGGGGACGCGTACGTGGTTTGGGGGGGGGTGGGTGTCAACGCCTTGGCCAGCCCACCCTGACCACCCCAACCCGTGGAGGGTGAAACCCCCAGGAAGAGCAAACCCCAAGGAGCGGGGTCCCACACGGGGTAGGGGACCCCCCAGGGTTGGACCAGGACCCCACTGGGTCAAGTCCCCCTCGTGGGGTGCCTTTGGGGAGCACCCCGATGTCAGAGTGGGGACACCCCCCCCCAGACTGGGGTTCCCCCTCGTGTCGGGACCCTCAGATGACCACCCCACTGAGCCGGGGGCTGCCCCCCCCTTGGCTTGATGTCCCCACTGGAGCATCACCCCAGTTGCCTGGGGACCACCGGGGCCCCCTGGGGTGCAGGTTTGGGGGGGTGTGGGGGGGTGTGGACCCACCTGTTTCCCCCATTGCTTCTCCAGGTCCTCCAGGTTCTTCTGGGCCAGGGCGTCGTACTGCGCCCGGATCTCCGCCATGATCTTGCCCAGGTCCTGCGACTTGGGCGCGTCCACCTCCACCGTCAACGCCGAGTCGGAGACCTGGGCCTGGAGGCTCTTCACCTCCTGGGGGGACAACGAGGGGCCGGTGTCAGCGTGGGGTCCCCACCGGCCCCGGACACCCCCCCCAGCTCCATCCCTACCTCCTCATGGTTCTTCTTCATGAAGATGAGCTCCTCCTTGAGGGACTCGATCTCCCCCTCCAGCTGCATCCGGGCCATGTTGGTGTCATCGATGACCTTGCGCAGCCCGGTGATGTCATTCTCCACCGAGAGGCGGATGGCCAGCTCCGCCTCGTACCTGGGAACACGGCGCTGAGCGGCTCCGTCCCTGTCCCCATCCCCATCCCTGTCCCCACCCTCGTCCCTCCCTGTGTTCTTAGCCCTGTCCCAGCCCCATCCTCATCCTCCTCTCCATCTCCAGCCCCACCCCATCCCTCTCCTCATCCCCAGCCTTGTCCCTGTCCTACCCCCACTGCCACCTCCACCCGGCCCCGGCCCTGTCCCCATCCTGTCCCCATTCCCACTCCTCTTTCCATCTTCTCCTTCTCCCCATCCCCATTTCCATCCCCGACCTGTCCCTGTTCCCCTCCCATCTCCATCCCCACCATGTCCCCATCTCCATCCTTGTCCCTGTCCCCAACCCTATTCCCATCCGCATCCCTGTTCCTGTTCTTGTCCCCATCCCATCCCCATCCCCATCCCCATCCCCATCCCATCCCCATCCCATCCCCATCCCATCCCCATCCCCATCCCATCCCCATCCCCATCCCATCCCCATCCCATCCCCATCCCCATCCCCATCCCATCCCCATCCCATCCCCATCCCCATCCCATCCCCATCCCCATCCCATCCCCATCCCCATCCCATCCCATCCCATCCCATCCCCATCCCCATCCCCATCCCATCCCCATCCCCATCCCCATCCCCATCCCATCCCATCCCCATCCCATCCCATCCCATCCCATCCCCATCCCATCCCATCCCATCCCCATCCCCATCCCATCCCCATCCCCATCCCCATCCCATCCCATCCCATCCCATCCCCATCCCATCCCCATCCCATCCCATCCCATCCCCATCCCATCCCATCCCCATCCCATCCCCATCCCATCCCATCCCATCCCCATCCCATCCCCATCCCATCCCCATCCCCATCCCATCCCATCCCATCCCCATCCCATCCCCATCCCATCCCATCCCATCCCATCCCCATCCCATCCCCATCCCATCCCCATCCCATCCCATCCCATCCCATCCCATCCCCATCCCATCCCCATCCCATCCCCATCCCATCCCATCCCATCCCCATCCCATCCCCATCCCATCCCATTCCATCCCCATCCCATCCCATCCCATCCCATCCCCATCCCATCCCCATCCCATCCCCATCCCCATCCCCATCCCATCCCATCCCCATCCCATTCCCATCCCCATCCCACCCCATCCCATCCCCATCCCATCCCATCCCCACCCCACCCCATCCCCACCCCATCCCATCCCTCACTTGACCCTGAAGTCATCGGCCGCCAGCCGCGCGTTGTCGATCTGCAGCACGATGCGGGCGTTCTCCACCGTCGCCTCGAAGATCTGGGGGGGACACGCACACCACACGCACACCACACGCACACCACACACACGCACACCACACACACGCACACGCACGCCACACGATGACACACACACGGACACGGCGTCACCACCGGGGCACGGGGACCCCCCCGCCGCCACCCGCCCGCGCCACCGCCCACGTCACCCAGGCAGGTGCCACCCTGGCAGCCGCCCGGGCTCCCGCGGGGGGGGGGACGGGACAGGACGGGGAGGGGGGGGACCTTGCCCCGGAAACGCAGCCATAAACCGGGGCGGGGTTCACTTGGGGGGACCCAGACGTCTGGGACGGGCTGGGGTGGGTCCTGGGTGACCTCGAGCCGAGAACACGGTGCTGGGGGGGCCGTGGGGCTCGTTTGCCTAACGAGGGCGGTGTCGGACCCCCTCCGACACCACCTCGCCCCGTGCCCTTGGTCACGTCCCTTCGTGTGTCCCCCCCCAGCCCCGCAGAGGTGACGTCCCTGACCTTGGGCTGCAAAGTTCACCCAGCCCCACCACCACCGCGTTAATTAATGCTTAACCCCGGGGTGCCACCAGCCTTGGGGACCCCTCCACCCTCCCCCCCCCCGAGGGGACCCCACCTTGTCCCGCAGGTCCTCGATGACGTCCCAGTAGTGGCCCCAGTCCTGGGTGCTGGGACCTTTCTTGGCCATGAATTCCCGGATCTGGACCTCCAACCGCCGGTTCTCCTGCTCCAAGCTCCGGACCTTCTCCAAGTAGGTGGCCAAGCGGTCGTTGAGGTCCTGCATCGTCTCCTTCTCGTTGGCCACCATGCCAGAACCCGTAAGCAACGTGTTGCTCCCAAACCCGGCCCCATAGCCGGCCCCATAGCCGGCCCCATAGCCACCACCAGAGCTGGTCAAGCTGGTGGTGCGGGTGACGGAGATACGGGAGCCCGAGCCCCCGGCCCCGGCGTAGACGCTGGCCGCGCTGCTCAGAGGGGCGAAGCGACGGCTGGAGCCGATGCCGGGGGCGACGCCGGAGCGGTGGGAGCTGGAGTAGACGCTGCTGCGGGAGAAGCTCATGGTGACGGCGGAGCCGCAGGAGTGACGACGGAGCTGGACGGACGGGTGGACGGACGGACGGACGGGCACAATTTATAGCCAGGAGAGGCGGGGAGGGAGGGTGGCCCCACGGCACGGCCCCACGGCACCTCCCCACGGCCCCGCTCCGGGCCCCTGCACCGGGGAAGGTGGGGCCGGACCCAGCCCAAGGCTTTTGTTCCTGGGGCAGAGGGAGGGGGCTCAGCCCCACAACCTGTGGGGTGCAGGGTGGAGGGGGGGGGCTCAGCCCCACAACCTGTGGGGTGCAGGGCGGAGGGATGAGGGTCAGCCCCACAACCTGTGGGGTGCAGGGTGGAGGGGGGGGGCTCAGCCCCACAACCTGTGGGGTGCAGGGCGGAGGGATGAGGGTCAGCCCCACAACCTGTGGGGTGCAGGGCGGAGGGAGGGGGCTCAGCCCCACACATTTTGGGGTACCCCACAGCTCCAGCTCTCCCCGCCGTTGCACACCATCACCCCACTGATACACCCGCCCACCCCGTAGCATCCCCCACCCCTGGGTGCAGTGGGACACACCCCCCCCCCCCCATTCCTGGGGTTCACAGGGGAGACCCCATCACGGGGGGGAGGTGTGGGTGCGTGTCCCCCGTGGGGACAGCCCCTGCGGGGCTCGGCGGGGCTCGCCCTGCCCAACCGGCTGCAGGAATCCTGCCTGCCCTCTTCCCCCCCCCCGGCCCGAGATGGGGGGGGGCGCCCATCCCACCCTCCCCCCCCCCCCCGGGGGCAGCTCCCTGCACCCCCAAACCAGGGGCACCCCGGGGACACCGCACCGGTGGGGCTCCGCCCCTCTCCGGGGTGGCCCCCCCGCCCCCCCCCCCCCCCCGCCGCGCCCTTGTCACCCCCCGGGGCTGATTCGGGGCGGTGCCGGGGCCGGAGCATCCCGGGGGGGCGGGGGGGGCCCGGAGCCGCATTCCAGCGTTATCTGCGGAGCGTGCGGGGGGGGGCTGGAGCCCCGGGGGACGGGGGGGGGGCGTGGGGCAGGGCACGGCCCCGCTCGGGGGGGGTGGAAGAGGGGGGTGTCCTGGGGGTGCTCCCGCGTGGGAGTGGGTCACCCCTGCCGCAGTGCGAGAACACGCAGCTTTGCACGAGTACGTGCTTTGCAGGAGCGTGCACCTTTTGCACGAGCACGCACCTTTGCACACCCACTTCCCGTTGCACTACCATGCACTTTTCAAACAGACACCGGCGCCTTGCACGAGCGCTCACCTTTGCACAACCAAAATCCTTTTGCAGAACTTTTTTTGCCGTGCACAACCGTGCGCGTCTGCGCGACCCCCGCGGCGGCGTGGGGGGGGGGGGGTCCGGACACACCACACACACACACACACACACGAGCGTGGGAGCGGGGGGGGTGGCGTGGGCTCCCCGCAGCCTCCTGCCCCGTCCCACCCAGGATTCCCGCCCCCGCCCGTGTTTGCTCTGGCCGGGCCATAAAAGGGTGAGGCGGGGGGGTGGGGGGGTTGGGGGGGGGGCTGTGTCCCCCCTCCCCCCGCGGGCCCGGCCCTTCCTGTGGGCTGGGGGGGGGGTGTGGGGTGAGGGGGGAGCCCCGTCTTGGCGTCGCCCCGCTGGGTCCCGTCCCCCGCTGCCGCCTTTATCCCAAGAAATTGGGGTCCAGAGTGTCCGGCGCCGTCCCCGTCCCCTTCTCCTGTCTCTCCGTCCCCCCAGCCCCACTGCTGCCCCACTGCTGCCCCATTTCTGCCCCATTTCACCCCATTTCTGCCCCATTTCACCCCACTCCTGCCCCATTTTGCCCCACTCCTGCCTCATTTCACCCCTCTCCTGCCCCCTTTCACCCCTCTCCTGCCCCCTTTCGCCCCACTCCTGCCCCACGTCACCCCTCTCTTGCCCCCTTTCACCCCTCTCCTGCCCCCTTTCACCCCTCTCCTGCCCCCTTTCGCCCCACTCCTGCCCCATCCTGCCCCCTTTCACCCCACTCCTGCCCCCTTTCGCCCCACTCCTGCCCCACCCCTGCCCCACGTCGCCCCATTTCCGCCCCACAGGCACTTTGGCCCCACGCCGCCGCCAGCCGAGGGCTTTGTCCCTCTGCCAACCCTGCGCCATTTCGGCGTCCTTTGAGGGTGCCGGCGGTGGCACCGCGCTGGGAGGAGGAGGAGGAGGAGGAGGAAGAGAGGGGACGAGGAAATGGAGGCGCAGGAGCAGCCCTGGCTGGGGGGGGGCCGAGCTGGGGGGTCCCCACGGCGTCTGATCCCGGGGTTGCAGGGGGGTCCCACCTCGGGGTCCCACCCTGGGGTCCCTGTGGTGTGTGTGTCCCCCCCCCAGGGTCCCCACTGTGCCCACCCCGGGGGCCCGGAGGTGTCTGACCCCGCTGCCCCCCATTATCCCTGACCCCCCCCCCAGCGCCGGGGGCTGGAGGTGGCCGTGGGCGGGGGGTGCTCACGGGGCTCCCCACGACCCCCCACTTCTCCGCTCCCCTTTGGGGGTTCTCCATGGGGGACACCCCCCCCCTCGCCCCCGCTGCTGGTGCCGGGGGGGGATGGAGGAGCCGGGAGCCCCCCCGGCCCCCCCGACCCCAAAGGCCTCCAGAGCTCCAGCGCAGATGAAGGATCTGCCACGGCCCCCACCCCGGCGCTTCGGGGGGGCCAGGACCCCCACGCACCCCGCGCTCAGCACCCCAGGGGGACGCCGGTTCCCACCACCTCCCTCCACGGAGACACCTCCGAGACCTGGAGCCGGGGGGGGGGGTCGGGGCCCCCATCCGCCACCACCCAACCGGTGGTGATGCCATGGGGACACGGGGGGACCCCCTTTCCCCCCCGCCCAAGGCTCCCCAAGGGTTGAGCAACACGCCCGAGGTCCTGCGGCGTTCCGGAGGCGATGGCCCACCATCCTCCTCCTCCCTCCCAGACCCAGCTCGGGGGTCGCTGCAAACAGGGGCAGGAGCCGGGGGGTGGGGGGGGGGCAGGGGGCACCTAGCGGGGTCCCCCCTGCCCCCCCATAGCCAAGGGTACCCTCGAGGTCCTGCCTGCGTGGGGACAGGAACGTGGCATTTGTCCCCAGCCCCTTGGGGACATCCCCTGTCCCACCCACCCCACGGGGGTCCCGGGCACCCAGGGGGACCCCCACCCAGCCACGGTGCACCCGGGGGAGGGGGGGTGTGTGTGTCCTGCACCCATGGGTGCTCACCCAGACCACGCAGCACCCTGCGTCCCCTCGAAGGGTCCTGCCTTTGCGCAGCCCCCGCCGCTGGGGAAGGGGGGGTGCATACCCCCCAGGACCCCCCCTCGCTGGTGGGTGCCACCCAGCCCATGGCAAACAAAAGCCTGGGGAGACGCTCGGCCTCCACCCAAAACGGGGTGCAACCCCCCCCCCCCTCCGGCTCTGCAGGGGGAGACACCGGGGGGTGACGCCGAGCCCGGGGGGCTTTGGGGTGGGCTGCAGCACCCTGGGGGGGGGTCTGGCCCCCCTGGGGGTGGAGGCGTGGGTGGGGGATTTATGGCTGAGTGTCTCCTGGCGTGGGGCCACCCACCCGTGTGTGTGGGGGTGTCCCTGCCCTCCGTGCCTCAGTTTCCCCAGCTCGTGGGGACGAAGCAGGGCTTGGCCTGGGCGGTCGCTGCTGCTCCTCCGGCTCCAGGGCTGAGCCTCTCCGAGTGGCCCCGGGGGGTGCTGGGGGGGTCGCACACCCTGCCGGGACCTGGCACCCACCCAGGGCCCCGCTCCCTCCCTGCCGGCCCTATCGCGGGGGGAGGGAGGGTTTTGCCTGGGTTGCAAATTCCTTTGTGATAAGAGAGGCTGGGGGGGATGGGGAGCTGGGGGGGGGGGGGAGAGCTGGGGGGTGGGGAGCTGGGGGGGGGGAGAGCTGGGGGGGGAGAGCTGGGGGGGGGGAGAGCTGGGGGGGGGAGAGCTGGGGGGGGGGGAGAGCTGGGGGGTGGGGAGCTGGGGGGGGAGAGCTGGGGGGGAGCTGGGGGGGGGGAGAGCTGGGGGGGGGAGCTGGGGGGGGGAGCTGGGGGGGGGAGAGCTGGGGGGGGGGAGAGCTGGGGGGGGGGAGCTGGGGGGGGGGAGAGCTGGGGGGTGGAGAGCTGGGGGGTGGGGAGCTGGGGGGGGGGAGAGCTGGGGGGGGGAGCTGGGGGGGGTGGGAAACCTCTCTGGGGGTGGGAAGGCTTTTTGGGAGGGGAGAGCTTCTCCAAGGAATGGCGAGCTTCTGGGGGGGGGGGAGGGCTTCGCAGCTCCCCTCCCTGGGCCTGGGGGGGGCGAACAGTGTCCCCTCCCCGGGTGTCGCAGCCTTGGCGGCCTTTGAGACCCCCGTGGGCAGCTCCGCCGTGCCCCCCCGGGGCGAGGGGACACGGGAAGGGCGACCCCGGTGCTGGACCCCCCCGGCCGGGGCTGCGCAGGGACAGCAGGGTGGGCGCCGGGTGGGCGCCGGGTGGGCGCCGGGAACCTCGTCCCAGCGCTGGGGGGCACCGGGGCAGAAAGGTGGCACTGGGCAGCGACAGCGGGTGGGGAGAGGGTGGGTGGGTGGGTGCAGGACGGACGGACGGACGGAAGGAAGGAAGGAAGGATGGAAAGAAGGAAGGAAGGAAGGAAGGAAAGCTGGAAGGAAGGAAGGAAGGAAGGAAGGAAGGAGGGAAGGAAGAAAGGAAGGAGGGAAGGAAGGAGGGAAGGAAGCAAGGAGGGAAGGAAGGAAGGATGGAAGGAAGCAAGGAGGGAAGGAAGCAAGGAGGGAAGGAAGGAAGGAAGGAAGGAAGGAAGGAAGGAAGGAAGGAAGGAAGGAAGGAAGGAAGGAAGGAAGGATGTAAAGAGGGAAGGAAGGAAGGAAGGAAGGATGGAAGGAAGGAAGGAAGGAAGGAAGGAAGGAAGGAAGGAAGGATGGATGTAAAGAGGGAAGGAAGGAAGGAAGGATGGAAGGAAGGAAGGATGGATGTAAAGAGGGAAGGAAGGAAGGATGGAAGGAAGGAAGGAAGGATGTAAAGAGGGAAGGAAGGAAGGAAGGAAGGAAGGAAGGAAGGAAGGAAGGAAGGAAGGAAGGAAGGAAGGGACGGGTGTCCAGAAGGATGGTGGCCAGGTCTGGCCAAGGAAGGATGGAAGGATAGAAGGAAGGCAGGAAGGAAGGAAGGAAGGAAGCAAGGCAGGAAGGAAGGATGGAAGGAAGGAAGCAAGGCAGGAAGGATGGAAAGAAGGAAGGACGGAAGGAAGGAAGCAAGGCAGGAAGGACGGATGGAAGGAAGGAAGCAAGGCAGGAAGGATGGAAAGAAGGAAGGATGGAAGGAAGGAAGCAAGGCAGGAAGGATGGAAGGAAGGAAGCAAGGCAGGAAGGACGGAAGGAAGGAAGGAAGCAAGGCAGGAAGGACGGAAGGAAGGACGGGTGTCCAGAAGGGTGGTGGCCAGGTCTGGCCAGGGATGGAGGGATGCAGGGATGGATGAAGGGACATCTGGAGGGACGGGCGGGTGGCCGGGTCTGGCCAAGGACGGAAGGGTGTGCGGACGGGTATGGGGGCACGTGCGTGGAGGGGTGGGATGGCCAGAGCGGGCTGAAGGACAGACGGATGAGGAGGTGGCTCCACGGGTTTATCCCGCATCAGCCGGCGCCCCGGTCGCCCTCCCCGGCGCTGCCCCAGAGCCGTCCTTCCTGCCACACCAAACACAACCAGCCAAAGACCAAATAAACCCAGCAAACCTCGAAATCCCTGCCTGCGGGTGCCGGGCGCCGCGTGCCGTCTCGGCCCAGCGCCCGCCGCTCCCGCGCGGGACAAGCCCAGTCCTGACCGGCCGCCCGAGCCGCCACCGCGCCCGTCTGCATCCCCCAGCCCAACCCGGCCGGCTGCCGCGGTGCTGCCGAAAACCTGCTCGAGATCCGGAGCAGCAGGTGGAGAGATGGCACGGCACGGCACGGCACGGCACGGCGCGGCATGGAACGGCATGGAACGGCACGGCATGGCACGGCATGGCACGGCATGGAACAGCATGGCACGGCGTGGCACGGAATGGAACGGCATGGCACGGCTCTGCCTGTGTGGCCTGATCCTGATCTAGGGGAGGTTCAGGTCCTTGGTCCAGCTGCTCAGGCAGCAGCCTGGGTTTTATCCAGAAATACACCAAATAATTCCTTTTTGTGTGTTTTTTCCCCCGTTTTGGTGGCAGGGCTTTGCACGGGAGGCAGGAGGGCTGGTGGGGCTGGTGGGGCTGGCTCGGGGCTTGGGGACCCAGGCTGGGGACGTGGGGCTTGGAGATGGGGGTTGGAGATGGGGGTTGGAGATGTGGGGCTGGGGATGTGGGGCTGGGGATGTGGGGCTGGGGCTGGGGACGCAGGGTGGGGATGTGGGGCTGGGGCTGGGGATGTGGGGCTGGGGATGTGGGGCTGGGGCTGGGGATGT